>NW_026899044.1:0-69376 GCF_033153095.1 Gastrolobium bilobum
ATTGGAATTTGGAAGAAAATGTTGATCAAAGTGCACCTGCGGAGGAAGAGGATGTGAATTATGGTGGGATTAAAATGTGGACAGAGGAAGATAGTAGAACTCATTTTGGTTGTACTAGAAAAGCAAGAACAAGAATGCTGAAGGTTTGGGAAAAAGCTCTTATTGTAAAACTACTTGGAAGGAATACAGGAGTGGCTTTCATGAAAAAGAAGATTGAAATACTATGGGCTAGAGCTGGAAAGATTAACGTTACAGATGGTAGGTAATGGATTCTATGTGGTGAAATTTAGCAACAAAGATGATCTTCTTTTTGCTCTAAATGGTGGTCCTTGGATTATTTTAGGCCATTATTTATCACTCCGATGTTGGGAGCCAGCTTTTAGACCAAATGCTGCAAGTGTGATGAAGATTGCAGCTTGGGTGCGATTACCGGGTATCCCACTGGAGTATTATGATGAAGCCTTTTTCCGCCGTATTGGTAACTGGCTAGGTAAAATGTTGAAGATCGATAAGACAACTAATGAGCATGTAAGAGGACAGTTTGCTCGAATTTGCGTGGAACTGGATCTTGCTCAGCCTTTGAAGGGTGAATATGTGTTGGACGGAGCAACTAAACAAATAGAATATGAAGGTTTAGGCCTTATTTGTTTCCATTGTGGGCGCTATGGACATAGTAAAGATTGTTGTCCTGAGATACCAGTTGAAGGAAAGGATAATCAGCAAAATGAAGACGGGAAAAAAGATGAGGCTGAGTTTCAGAAAAATGGATTAGGTCCTTGGATGGTGGTGCAACGTCAACGTCGATAAAAAATTCAAACTCCAATGGCGGACAACAGGAAGCAGGAACCGGTTCGAAGGGAATCAAGGCGTAATCAAGGGAGTAATCAAGGGAATAATCAAGGGAGTAATCAAGGGAGTAATCAAGGGAATAATCAATGGAGTAATCAAGGGAGTAATCAACCGCAATCAAATCAGCCAGTTATGATTGATAATCAATCAAATTCCCGTTACGCTGCTTTAATGGGCTCTAATGAAGATGATATTACTTATGATATCCCAGCGACTAATCTGGATGCTGTTATAAATGACGTCAATATGGTGGGCCCTCCTGTTAATATTGATATAGGTCATGAAAAAGAAAATCAAATAAATGGGAAGATAGTTGACAGAGGTACCTCAAACAATAATACAACGAACTTGAGGAGGCAAGTTGCGATTCATAATAGTAAGGACATTGGAGGTAAAAGCGGTGGAGATTCCATGGTGGCTAGGAGTACTGTTACTGATTATAACAAAGATTGTTATCAAATGGAGGTGGATAAGGATGGTCAAAATATCAACGGCTTAGATCATGGCTTGTCCCAACCAAAAGCGCCTGATCCAAGTAGAGATAAAGGAAAGCATATCCCAATAAACCATAAGCTCAATATTGAGGTGGAGATGATTTCAGAATCTGAAACTCAGTGCAATGACAATGGGATGGCAGTGGACCCACAATCCTGCCAAATTACCATTGATTAATGTCTTTAGTTACATGGAATTGCCGCGGGGCGGCTAAAAAGTGCTTCAAATCAACGTTTCAAATGATGGTTCGAAGGCATAAGATTGAGGTGGCAGCTATTCTTGAACCTCGAGTAAGTGGTTCAAAAGCAAAACAGATAATAAAAAAGCTGGGTTTTAATAATTCAATAGTGGAGGATGCTCATGGATTTACGGGAGGTCTTTGGTTACTATGGAATAATGATAGGTGTCAGGTTCAAGCATTAAAACAGACCCATCAATTTATTCATGTTCGTGTTACATTGGCAGATCATCAAGCTTTTCTTTATACTGTTATCTATGCAAGTCCTAGAGAAGAAATTCGGAAGAGACTTTGGGATGATTTACTTCAGTTATCAGAAGATATCTCGGTTCCTTGGTTAATTGTAGGTGATTTTAATGAAATTGCCTTTCCAAGTGAGAAACGTGGTGGTGCTCCAGTTGATACTAGCAGATGTAATAAATTTGCTTCTCTTCTAACTGATATAAAGATGATTGATCTTGAAGGAATAGGTTCTAAATTTACATGGCGAGGACCAAGATTTCTTCATTTAGATAGAGTCTTTAAACGTTTAGATCGAGCTTGTAGCAATGCTGAATGGAGGTTGATGTTTCATGAAGGCCAGGTTCGAGTGCTTCCTCGTATTAACAGTGACCATAATCCTATCCTTATTACCTTAGAGCCAAGCAAAGTTGATGGGGTGGAACGCCTTTTCCGTTTTCATTCTTTTTGGTTGGATCATCAATTTTTTAACAATTTCATCAAGGAAAACTGGCGTCAGGATCAAAGAACAATTGATAGTCTTCGTGATTTCACTCCTCTTATTAAGCAGTGGAATAAAGATGTGTTTGGTAATATCCATCATAAGAAGAACATGTTGATTGGTAGGCTTGAAGGTATCCAGAGGGCAATTTCTGAGCATAATAAAAGCCATTTGGAAAAGATTGAAGGCAAGGTAAGGGGTGAACTTGAACAAGTTTTAGAACAGGAGGAACTTTTGTGGTTTGAAAAGTCTCGTGCTACTTGGATAGCTCAAGGAGATAGGAATACAAAGTACTATCATACGAAAACAATTGTTAGACGTAGAAGGAGCAAGATCTTGGAGTTGAAAGATGATGCTGGAAACTTGATTATTGAAGATCACAACATTGCACGGGTAATAAATGCTTACTTCTCTAAACTATTTTCTGAAGAAAACCATGATCGTCCTTGGGTCCAGACTCTTTGGCCAAAGGTGGACGATGAGACTGCTGTTAACTTAGGTGCTCCAATTTCAAAAGATGAAGTCAGAAGAGCTTTCTTTTCTATGAAAGATTCGAAAGCTCCAGGGGAGGATGGCTATACCGCGGCATTCTACAAAAAGAACTGGGAATTTATTGGTGAACAGATTTGGAGAGATATCAAGTATTATGCAGAAAACCCTTCCAGCATTGAGGAAGTCAACGGTACTCTGATCACTTTGATCCCCAAAGTTCCTAAGCCAATGTATGTTTCTCAATTCAGGCCTATTTCTTTGTGTAATGTCATTTATAAGGGTATGAGCAAGATCATTGTGGATAGGCTTAAGCTTACAATGGAGAATTTAGTTTCTCCTTACCAAGCTAGCTTCGTGCCAAATCGTCAGCTTCAGGATAATATTATAGTAGCAAAGGAGCTGGTTCATTCTATGGGGAGAGTAAAAGGAAAGAAAGGTACAATGGCAATCAAACTGGACCTTGAAAAAGCTTATGATAAACTCAGTTGGAGTTTTATCTATAAAGTGCTTATTGAAGTTCAGTTTCCTGATTGGATGATTGATGTTATAATGGCTTCTATAACTTCTAATCGTTCGAGGGTCTTGATAAATGGTGTGGCTTCGGATTGCATAGTTCCTCAGAGAGGAATTCGTCAAGGGGATCCAATATCTCCTTATATTTTTGTGTTGTGTGTTGAGAAGCTTTCCCACTTGATCGCTGAAAAAGTGACTATGGGTTCGTGGAAGCCTATTAGAGTCTGCAGAAGAGGGCCGAGTGTATCCCACCTTTTATTTGCAGATGATATCATTCTCTTTGCGGAAGCAGATATGGAGCAAGCTAAGGTGATTATAGATTGTATTAATCTCTTTTGTGAGATGTCGGGGCAAAGTGTTAGTGCAAATAAATCTTTGATTTATTTTTCCCCGAATACTGATACTCAAGTTGCTACGAGGATTGTCAACAGAATGGGCTTTAAGCGCACTTCTAGTATTGGCAGATATTTAGGCTCTATTGTTAAACAAGGGAGATATATTAAAGCAGACTATGGAGCTATCAAGGATAGGATACGTTCAAAACTGGATGGTTGGAAAAGCCATTGCCTTTCTTTTGCTGGTCGAGTTACTTTGGTGAAATCGGTCATTGCTGCAATCCCTTCTTTCCATATGCAGAATGGTCTTTTACCAGTAACGTTTTGTGATGAAATTAAGCAGATACAAAGGGCTTTCATTTGGGGAGATCAGGATAGCAGAAGGCGGGCTCATTTAGTAGCTTGGGATCAAATGTATAAACCCAAAGATAGAGATGGTTTGGGAATAATTAACCTTCGACTCCAAAATGAAGCTTATATTCATAAACTGGCGTGGAAGGTGTTAACTAAGAAAGATGATTTATGGGTTAAGATTTTAGTAGCCAAGTATGGTAGAGGTCAAGACTTAAGGAGAGGTATAAAGGAAAAATCATATGACTCTAAACTTTGGCGTGATCTTGCTAAATGTTGGAGTAATTTCCTTGCTGGTCTTAGATGGGAAATAGCAGATGGTTCTGAAGTAAAGCTTTGGACTGATAACTGGTTGGGATGGGAGGAAAATTTGCAGCAGTTGTCGAGCAATCAGGTGCCGTGGGAGGAGAGTCAGAAATCAATTGCAGATTACATGGTGGATGATGGTTTCCGTCTTGAAGTTGTTCATCAATTTCTGGAGTCAGATTTGGCTGATGCAGTAACAAATCATCTCAGGCTTATTCCAAGGAATGGGGAGGATAGATTAGTTTGGATCAATAATCATCACTCAACTTCTTTGGTTAAGGTCGCTTACTGTAATCTTATGAACTTCCCAGCAGATGTTCACACTAGCTTATGGAAAAAAGTTTGGTCGTGGAATGGACCAGAACGAGTGAAAGTGTTTATGTGGATGACTTTGCTTGCTAAACTTTCAGTGCGCAGCAGAACCAGTAAGTGGAACGGAGGTTCAAATGTCTGTCCCAGTTGTCCAAATCATGAGGAAACTATTATTCATGTTCTTCGTGATTGTAGACATGCTAGGAAAATTTGGCAATCTTGGTTTACAGGTTCGATACCCAATTCCTTTATGAATTCGAATTTGCAGGATTGGTTGACTTTAAATATCGATAACATGTGGTCCTCCAATAAAGTGAAGGACTGGAGGGATATTTTCTTTACTACTTGTTGGTTTTTGTGGAAGTGGAGAAATTTGGAGATCCATGAAGATCATTTCTGTCATGATGAGCAATCACAGGCTTCAATTTGGATGTTTGTCCAACAGATTCTGCAAGCCCGAATTTATCAGCGTCGTGGTGATTCTAACGATAGCGTTTGGATAGCCCCCAAGCAAGGGTGGGTTAAGTTGAATTGTGATGGAGCTTCTTCTAGTGGCATGAAAAAAGCTAGTTGTGGTGGTATATTAAGAGATCACAATGGATCCTTTTTGGGAAGCTTCTATTGTAATTTAGGTTCCTGCAATCCTCTTGATGCAGAATTATGGGGATTACTGAAAGGTTTGGAACTGCTTTGGGGAACAGGATTAAAAAAAATAGAGCTAGAATGTGATTCTAGCCAAGCCATCCAGATGTTAAAGGAGCAGCATGAAGATCCTAGGGACTCTCAAGTCACTAGCAGATTGAGATTATTGTTAAAAGCAGATTGGACTATTCATCTTGTTCATACCAAGAGAGAAAACAACAAATGTGCTCATTGGTTAGCTAAAGCTGGGCAGACTAATAATCTCCATTTCAAGATTTTTAAAGACCCTCCTCCTCAGTTGATGGAACTTATAGTTGCTGATGCTAGAAATATGTCTAGCTTGTTAGTTTCTGATTTGTAATTTCTTTCTGTTTCTGGGGCTTAGCCCCTCTTTATTTACAAAATAAAATAAAATGACATAACTTATATCATTTAAAGGAACAAACATCAAACCCTATATATATGGGATTTACATTTCTGCAGCTGCTGTATGTGCAGCAATCAAATAATTACCATATATATATATATATATATATATATATATATATATATATATATATTTGAAAGCATTAAATGCGGGGAATCATAACCATACAAAGCATTGAATGTGGGGAATCATAACCATACACCTGTCGTTGTTGTACGTAAAGAGGCTGCAGAAATTACTTTACCTATATATATATATATATATATATATGAGGTAGGATCCTTTGACACCAGTGTCAAATTTCAAAATTGACACCTCATTAGAGAGCCGTTAGATAAAAAAAGATCAACGACTCTAATTTGTAAGCATGTGACATCATTGATCTTTTTTGATCTAACAGCTCTCAGATGAAGTGTCAATTTAAAATTTGACACTGGTGTCAAAGGATCCTAACTCATATATATATATATTGAGAAAGATTATATCGACAAATTTTTTTTTATAAACTTAATAATTATATTATGTCTTAATTACCGGTATGATTTCACTCAAAAATATCTTATCGATAAAATATTAGTTTATAAAAATTTATAAATAAAAAGCTAGGAAGCACCGACACTTCTAAAACTTCGACGTGTCGTGTCCGACACTTCCTGATAGGGGTGATAAACGAGCCAGTAGCCTTTTAGGTGCCTTTGGCTCGGCTCGTGAAGGCCTGAGCTTACATGCCTAATATTGGTTGTTGGAACCAGGCTTGGACTTGTATAAAAACCGTATAGTAAAAAGGCCTCATACTCCAATTCAAAAGCTCGGCCTTGGAGCCTCTCAGGCTGGCCTAGTATATTAATTTTAATTTAATTTATATTTTTTATAATATTTGTAATAGCCCTCTCTCTGCTCTCAATCTATTTCACCACTATTTTATTAGTTAAACAGACTTTTTGAATGATTTTGTTCTATATTATGCTGTTTGGATACACATTGAATTTATGAATGTTTATGGAATTACTGGTGTTGTTGATTGTATATTATGTTTGGATAAATTTTTGTTGTCTTATTTTTTGCTAACAGGCTAAATCAGGCTTTTATTTTTTGTAAATAAGGCAGGCCACAGGCCGATAATTATATTCGTAACAGGTAACAGGCTTGGTAAGGCTGACACATTTAAACACAGGCTTAGCCTTTTAAGACCAAAGCTCGGCTCGGCTCGGCTCGTTAACACCCCTACTTCCTGACACTCTCCGACACTCCGACACTTCCCGACACTTCAACGCGCGTTGTAGAAACTCAAAAAAAGGTTCAAAGGTTGCGTTGCATTGCATTTTTAGTTCTAACTATTAGATTCATTGGATTACTATTACTATTTTATTGAATTTAATATAAATATTTGTGATATCTTATGTATCTTTACAAAATTAATAAGTATTATAATTTTAGCATTATTTTTTTATTAAATTATTAATTATTAAATATAATATATGCAACATAAATTAAAAATATTATTCAATATCAAAACATGTCTAACGTATCGAAATCTAACATTTTTTAAAATTAACGTATTGGAGTGTCGTGTCGTGTCGTATCGTGTCCTGTGTCAGTATCGGTGCTATATAGATAAAAAGTTTGTAAATATAATTTCACATATACATGTGCCTGCGAATTAAGCCACAACCATTCAATATTACTGACAATTATATAGTACGTGCAA
Source organism: Gastrolobium bilobum (assembly GCF_033153095.1). Lineage (NCBI taxonomy): Eukaryota > Viridiplantae > Streptophyta > Magnoliopsida > Fabales > Fabaceae > Gastrolobium > Gastrolobium bilobum. Next base: position 7,390 of record NW_026899044.1, read on the forward strand.
CACCCACCTCCCATTTCCATTTAAAACTCCCCAAGATCGAAAAATTTCATAATGGTATCTGTGGTTTGAGAGAAAATTAAATGAAGGGAAATAGTGAAATAGTGATGGCAAAAACGTTTGTTGCTGCCTTGTGAGGATTGTGAAAGGACTAAAAGGTTGGGCAAGCTGAATTGAGAACATATCTTCATTACTCACGTCACCACGTGCACCCCACCCTCAATTGATCGTTGGTGGAAGAGAGAGACATCTACATCAACAACACCTTTAACTTTTATCCCAAATTAATTGAGGTCGGTGGTAGATGAACCCAAATGAAAGATACAAAAAGGTTAAAAAAAGAAACATAAAAGTAAAAATAAAAAGAAATAAATAGAATAGTAATAATATATATATATATATAAATAAAAGTAAAAATGAAAGGGAAAAGAAGAAGAGGAGGAAATGAAGGGGAAAATGACTAAAAAGGGACCATCTGGAACATAGGAATAACAACGGGTCTAACCCTCCACCATGCTTATAGCTTTTCTCCATTCCGTTCTAAGACATACCGTCCGCCAATCTATATCCCACTCCATTAAATCTTGTTTTACTACCTTCCCCCAAGTAAGTTTCAGTCTACCTCTACCTCTTATTGTGTTGAGCTCTTGGTAACAAACTTCTGTTCTTACGGGAGCATCCAGGGGCCTTCTCATTACGTGCCCAAACCACCTCAATCTATGTTCTCTCATCTTCTCAGCCACCGGCAGTACCAATGTTGTTAAAATCGAGATCTTAAGTAAAATCGGAAGGGAATTAAAAAATCGTAAAACGTAAAATCGTAATGTAAAAAAATCATAAAAAATCGTAAAAACGTAAAAGCGTTTGGAGTATTACTAAAATCGTTTTGATGAAAAAAATTGTAAAAACATAAAATCCTAGTGATAAATCGAGATTTTAACAACAATGGGTAGTATTCCTACCTTTCGTCGAATATCTTCATTTCTTATCTCTTATATATGCATTAAATTACATAGAACTACATCAATCTCACATAATTTATATAATTCTTTTTAATAAATAAATTTATCTCTTATAGATGCATTAACTTACATAGAACTACATCAATCTCACATATTTTTATCTGTACCAGAAATAAATTTATCTTCTATAATATTATAAATACTAAACAAACAAAAAAATTACACCTACAATTTGTTTTCTCTCATAATCTCTTATAATTAATTTTATGGTTATTGGATCAAATCAATATCTATAAAATAATAATAATTAAATTAACAGTAATAAAATGACATTAAACATGAATCATTAATTTAATTTTGATCCAACATCGTGATGACAGAAGATTATAGTGAAAAAAAGTCATAAACATAACTTAAAAAAAATAAAGTTTCAGTATTTATTCTTTTAAATTACATAGAATTATGTTATTCTAAATGAAAGGAAAACATGAGTAATGAAAATTATGGGAGAAAAAAATAAGTGATTTTATTTTTAAATTTTTAAATTTAAATAAAATTATAAAATATATTTTTTTCTAAGTACAAATATTTTTTCAAAAAATAAATATGATATATCCTAAAGAAGAGAAATGAAACGGCAAGTACAGTTGGTATATAAAAACTTTACATCGTGTCTTCTTCCTCGATTACTGTTAGGTTTTGCAGAGAGTTCAATTCTCCAGTAGTCATACGTTGTAAATCCAATCAAGCATACTTTTGAAAAGGATTGTTTCACTGTATTCAACTATACAACACAAAATCGCAATTGCTGCACATTTTTCTTTGGCAACTCGCGAAATCGAAGGATATTGACAGTATTGGGCGACAGGTATGATTTCTTATTCCTTGATCGCCTCCAACTGTCATTAGAGGGTATGATTTCCATTTTTGTTCCATTTGAGTTTAGATCTCTTCGTCATTTTTCAATTTTCTTTGTGATTTCGATTGTTATAATGCTTATAATGATAATACCTCAATATCTTCCCTTGTCTTTTGTGTTGCAGTTCTGGCAAGGTCATTATAATGGCGACCACAGCTTGTTTCATTATTGTTAGCAGAAATGATATTCCTATATATGAAGCTGAAGTTGGAGTAGCTGCTAAAGTATTATTCTTAACTTTCTTTAATTTTTGTTCATTTTTGTATAGTTCAGGCTTTTATTGATTTATGGTTAGATATTGGTTTTGGATTGGCCACTCATGCATCAATTAAGTTATGTGGTTTTAGAGACTAATTAGTGTCTGAAAAATATTACGGGGAATTCAATTTATATTATAATTTGTTCACCTGATTAATGTGAATGCTTATTTGAATCTCTTGCATCACCTTGTTTTGTGTGGCTTTTTTTAACAAGGGATTGTTTTTTCTTCATTAAATTCATGTTGTTCTGCAATCTCATGTTATTCTGTGACAGAGGGAGGATGCTGCTCAGCTGCATCAATTTATCCTGCATGCTGCTCTCGATATTGTTCAGGACCTTGCGTGGACTACTAGTGCTATGTGAGTTAAATTTTTGGTTGATACATGATCCAATTTCAAATATGAAACTTTGGCCTTATGATCATCTTTTTGTGCTTCTTGTTCTATTTGTTATGTTCTTTTTCTCTGTATCTTAAGCCTTAACGTTATCAATGCAGGTACCTGAAATCAGTAGACAGGTTTAATGAACTGATGGTGTCGGTGTATGTCACAGCTGGTCATATCCTTTATATTTGAGAATTATTTTATAATTGAGATAAAAAATTATATTGCTCTTTCTTGTTTTGTTCGTATTTTTTTTTTGGTTCAATCTTCTCTTGTTCAAATAATGAAAGTATATTCCTACCCAACTTTAAGGACCATTCAATTCAATTTCCTTCTTTAATTATATGATTATGCCATTGTCCCAGCTCTTAACTCCCTTTCCCTGGCAGGGGAACAAAATGAAAGAGCCAAGAGCAGAGTACTCTTAAATCTTACATGCACATATCCCTTTATATGTTTTGGTTTTTGTGATATTTTCCTTGACTTATCATACATACCCGATTCATGTTGCTCCATGACTCTCGTAATGATGATGGCATTAAGAGCTTCTTCCAAGAGGTGCATGAGCTTTACATAAAGGTAATATTCTTTTTCTTGCACTCTATAACATGTTTCATATGTAGCCTCTCCTTACTGTATTTGTTAATTTTATACATAGCCTTTTCGTATTCTACAATAGAATACTTCTCTTGAAATGGGATTATAAATAAGTTCATGTCTAGCAGTTCTTAAAGCATGCTTGGCTGCCTATACAGTATCAATAGGTGTTGGAATGTTTTTCTGGTTTGTTCGATGTTGAATTAGGCATTGCTCCCCCCCCCCCCCCCAAACAACACACACACACACAACACATCCCCACCCTTAATTAGCATTTCAATATTTCGTATGATGCCCAATTGCCTAGTACATACCTGGAACGTTATTTTGAACTAGAATAACAAAGTAGGAAAATTGTTAGTAGAGGTTTGCTGAATTTCATGCTGACTGTTTTGTAATGTTGAATTAGCCATATTCTACATTTTCAACCTAATTAGCATTTTAATATTTCATTATAATAGGCATGCATAATTGTCTCGTACATACCCGGTATATTATTTATTTTGAACTAGAATGAATGACAAAAACTGTATTTTAAATTTGTAATAGAAGTTTGTCGAATTCCACTAACTGTTTTGGAGTACACAGTTCTTCCTTGTGAATATGCAGAATGCAAAACAAGTTCCCAATGATTACTGTTCAGTAGTTGGGTTTTCAGCTATTTTTTTGTTGTTGTGTTAGGATATGATTGGCAACCCTCCTATCAGTTAAAGTTGAAATTGCTAATTGTCCTCTTGATTTAGTTGCTAAATATGCAGATACTTATGTTAAACGGTTTGTAAACGTACTCGATTTTATGGATTATGAAAAATTAAACCGGTAAGAGACAAGTAACTTGTTTGTTTGGGAAATTGCAGACTCTTCTTAATCCTCTGTACTTGCCTGGCTCCCGGATCACATCATCACATTTTGACACAAAAGTTCGGGCACTTGCACGAAAGTATTTGTAGAAACCACTAGCCAGCTCCCGATGTCACGTGGTTAACAAGTTTCTAGTTCATATAGCACCGAGGTTGGACTCCTACCTTGTTCATTCTTGATTAGCTTGTGAAAGCTCTTTTTTTTTTCTTCTTTTTTTCCCCTCATGGTTTGGAGGCAAGGGTAGGTTTGCTGTTGTCTATGATGTTGTGTACATGTCATTCGCATAACCGTGTTTGCTAATGAAGGTGATATGTTGACAAAAACTCTTCCGTTGCCAGTGACTACAATTTGTGATACATATTAATTTTGTATTTAACTATCAACTATTTGATTTTAAGTGGTAAAGAATGAATTTTTATTCATTTGTGCTTCAAAATTATTAGAGTTAACTTTTAAATTGATTCTGTTATTGCATTAGTTCTCTGAAGATTTTTTCACTAAACTTATGAAAGATTTTAAACATCACTACATTTAGAAGAGAAGACAGCATTATTTCCATGAAATATTTTTTGCCAATGACAGCCTTCTTACCAATGCTAATCGCATGCAACGTCCATGAGTGGTACTGATACTTCTGAAAGATGTAACATGACTAGAGAAAGACAGCACCAACGTTATAAGGGATTGCATTTAGGTGAGGCTAATTTTGGATGCAGGTGGTGGATCATAATGTCTGGAACAATTTCTTTTTCATTTCCTTGAAGGATTGGATCTCTCTCAACCTTATAAAGTTCATTGGAATCGTTAGAACTTCCAATTGTCATCTATATTTCGGGGTGATGTGTTGGACCCTTTGGCAGGAATGCAATAGCTATATCTTTTCAAGCAAAACATCATTTGATCACGAGATTGTTTGAAGGGTAGATCGCTATGTTTTGCATGTGGGAGAAGCGAGCAATGTTCTTAATTTGGGAGTCTTCATCATGGGATTAAAATAGCTGCCATCCCTCTAGTGCACCAGGGTTGTCAGCAGCACCATAAGCCTTTAGTCATGACAATAAGGGAATCGATTTAGAGAGAGTGGGTTATTAGAATCTCCCATACTTATTAGAGGCAAACTTTGCCGCAGACTAGATGTAATAGTAAGGGAAAGGGGAGAGATAGAGAGTGAAGAGGGATAACAGTAGGGAGAGATGAAAGGAAGAAAAAAGTGAATATGGAAAATAGTCCCCTCCTTTCATTTAGCAATGTAATGTTTATATGAGCTACGGTTAATAACGTAATGGAAATCAATCAACAAAGTAATTCCGGAAATAAATCAACATAATGGAAATCAATCAACGGATCAATTTTGGAAGTAAATCTTGCAATTTGATATTTGAATTCTGGGCTTCTTCTCTTCAGTTACTGCTTCACAAAATCAGCCAATTCTTTGGTGGTTTGGTCTTCCTCTTGGGCTGAGGTGCAACATGTTCATCAAGGCGAGTTCGGCTCCCTGTGGTTTGGCACACAACATTGCCCCTCCGTTCTAGAAGATTCTCATCCTCGAGAATTGAGCCAAGTGTGGTTGTTTTGTTATATATATATATATATATATATATATATATATATATATATATATATATGAGGTAGGATCCTTTGACACCGGTGTCAAATTTGAAATTTGACACATCATTTGATAGCATTAGATCAAAAAAGATCAACGACTTTGATTTGTAAGCATGTGACACCATTGATCTTTTTTGATCGAATGGTTATCAGATGAGGTGTCAAATTTTAAATTTGACACTGGTGTCAAATGATCCTACCTCTCTCTCTCTCTCTATATATATAATCATTAATGTAACCCCATCTATTAGTATAAATTTTTGGGTTGAAATAATTCTTTACATGGTATTAGAGCTTCGGTTCGATCTTCACCGCCTCCCATTTAATTAATAAATAATTAAGTCTTATGGAATTCTTGTGCGTTATCCATCCTTCAAGCCCAGTGGGCTCTCGTGCCCAAGAAATGAAGCACTGTTTCTGTTTCTAAACTAAAAAATTTAAGTTACTTTGATTGGGTAAAATCTTATCTATCTACGCACCTCCATTCATTACCAAACTTTACCCAATGGACTAGAATATTTTTCTAGTCACGTTCCTATTTTTACTTTCACATTTTAGATAACTTTATTTACCCGTATTTTTACCCCTTAACTGTCATTTCAACTCATTTTTCACCAAAGGTGACTTTATTTCTTTTTCTTTATAATTATTCTTCAATATCAAATCCATAATAAATGTGATGGTCATTATATTCATCCCACTTTTTAAGAATTTTGCCCCCAAAATCACACATAACATAACATATACCTGACGTCAAACTCAGGATAACGCAGGAGAATATCATTCTCTCGCTCTCAAGTAGCGTCCTCAGAAGTCAAACTTTCCCATTATAGCTTAACCATAAGAATAACCATGTTCATCAATACTTTCTCATCGCGAACCGGAACTTTCAGTGGTCCCACAACAAACTTCAAATCTTACTTTACCTCATTATCGTCCTGCTCTAATGCACAAGCCCTCAACTTGTCCTCCAAAGTCTGAATGATCCTATTTGTCTGACCATCAATCTGGGGATGATAAGTCGTACTCAGTCTTAGTTGCGTACCAAATGCTTGCTACAATACTCCCCAAAATCGAGAAGTGAACTTAGGGTCCCGATCACTAATGATGCTTTTTTGAACACCATGAAGTTTCACAATCTCTTTCACCTATAATCGAGCCAACTGCTAAATAGAGAAACTCATCTTGACTGGAATGAAATGTGCAGACTTAGTCAATCTGTCTACCACAACTCATATAAAATCAAAACTAGCCTGAGTTCTCGGCAATGCTACTACAAAATCCAGAGAAATACTAACCCACTTCCATTCCGGAATATTCAAGGGCTGCAGTAATCCATAGGGCTTCTCATTCTCAAACTTATATTCGTCATTTTATTTCTCTGAGCTCATTTAAATTCACTTTTATTCCCTAAGGAACAGTATTAACAATTCACAGTTGGGTTTCTGCACCGTTTTTTAATGAAATGTACTGTGAATTACTAATTGTGCACTGTTTGCATGCAAAATCCTAAAGCTTCTAAACTTATCATTTTTGGTCTAAACATGACTTGTTTAGCATATAATGGACTTACTTATTACATTCATCTTCTTACTAAAAATATAATTCCACTGAAACATCAATGTATCAGTCTTTCTACTGATAATATAATTCATAATTTATTGTACATCAGTCATTGCACTGATAATACAATTTACAATTTTATTGTACATCTGTCCTTACACTAATAATACAATTTACAAATTCTACTGACCAGAGAAACTGCGCTTTATGAATTACACAAGGAATCTCCTTGATACATACCAAATGCAAAACATAACATCATAACTAATACTTTGGTTAATTATTCAAGGACTCTCCCCAAGAATAGCTAATTGACATGTCTCACATGCCTAGTGTGACTCCCAGAGTCAAAGCCATAGGCAGTCAACACAAACTGTAGTATGAAAATAACTCCCAGAGTCAAAGCCATAGGCAGTCAACATACCAAGATCACTGGTCAGGATTCTCATAACATACATCATCATAACATCAAAAATCATATAATATTTATATGAATGTGAATGAATGCACATATACAACATATCAAACACTTATTCATAAACTGAGCAATATCTTTCTTCATACCAGACCACCAGAAATTTGGTTTCATGGCCTGATACATCTTGGTAGCAATAGGATGGATAATGTACTTACCCGTATGGGCCTCAGTTAACACCTCATCCACTATCTGACATTTCAGAACAATGATCCGATCTTTATAAAACGTAAGACCGAACTTATCAGTGGATACAAAATCATGTTCTTTAATAGACTGAATCTCTTTATCCAGTAGCTGAGCCTCTTTAAGTCGCTCAACTAATGAGTTCTGGACTACCGTATTAGTCAACAAATACGGGCTATCCTCTGTAATCATAGGGATGTTGAGATCCCTAAACTTCTCAATTAAATCATATTCAGAAATCATCAAATTAGCCATACAGACCGCCTTCTTTCTTAAGGCATCGGCTACCCCATTGTCTTTACCTGGGGTGATATTACAATTCAAAATCATAATATTTCAGAAATTTAACCCATCGGCTTTGCCTCACATTTAACTCTTTCTGATCAAACAAACACTTTAAACTTTTGTGGTCATTGTAGACAACAAAATCGGCACCGTATAGAAAGTGTCGCCAGATTCTCCATGCGAACACTACGCCCGCCCACTCAAGATCATGTGTTGGATAATTCTCTTCATGCAGCTTTAACTGCCGAGAAACATAATCAACCATGTGACGTTGCTGCATCAATACACAGCCTAATCCAAACTTAGAAACATCACAGTATATTTCAAATTTACCTGCAGGATCAGGCAAAATTAATACCGGAGTGTTACTTAACTTCTTCTTTTTTAATTCCTGACAACTCACTTCACATTCTTGAGTCCACACAAATAGGTTCCCTTTATGGGTTAACCATGTCAAAGGTAGTACCATCCGTGAGAATCCCTCAATAAAACGCTTGTAATACCCAGCCAAACCAAGAAAACTTCTGATTTCTGTAATATTTTTCTAGGACACTCCCAATCTAAGACTGCTTCAATCTTACTCGGGTCCACTGCCACTCCTTCAGATGCAATGACATGGCCCATAAATTGTATCTCAGAAAGCCAGAAATCACACTTTAACGGTTTAGCATACAACTGATGCTCTTTTAGAATCTGCAGAATAACTCTCAAATGCTCACAATGATCTTTTTTGCTCTTTGGATATATTAGTATGTCATCAATAAAGACAACCACAAACTGATTCAGATAAGCTTTAAAGATCTGATTCATATAACTTATGAAAACGGCCTTTGCATTTATAAGCCTAAAAGGAATAACCAGATACTTATAGTATCCATATCGGAACCTGAAATCTGTCTTTGGAACATCATCCAGCTTTATCCGGATCTGATGATACCCAGACCGAAGATCAATTTTAGAAAATACAGTCGCACCACGCAACTGATACAACAAATCATCTATACACGACAAAGGATACTTATTCTTGACAGTAACCTTGTTCAACAGCCGGTAATCTGTACACAATCTTAGACTCGTCCTTCTTCTTAACAAAGATCACCGGGACTCTCCACGGAGACACACTCGGTCTAATAAAATTCTTACTGGACAAGTTTTCACTCTGCTTCTTTAATTCAAATAATTCCAGAGGTGACATTCGGTATAAAGCTAGAGACATAGGCCTTACTCCCGTCAACTATTCAATTGAAAAATCAATTTTCCTCTCTGGCAAAAAATTCGAAATTTCATCTAGAAAGACATCCATAAAATCAAAGACAATAGGGATATCAGAAATTGGCTCCGTATTGACGCCAACCAGACCTCCCAACAGAATAAACTATGAATCTCCTTCCTTCAAGGCATTTGCAACCCGAAAGACAGACATATCCGGAGACTCTCTCCCTTCATCGTTAGAGGAAATAGAAATGGTCTTGCTGCAACAATTAATCCTTACACAGTACTTCTTGCTGCAACAATCAATCCTTACACAGTACTTAGACAACCAATACATTCCCAAAATCACATTCACAGAGGCAAAATGCAAGACAATAAAGTCAGCAAAATACTCCCTGTCATCATACTTAAACTTCACATCCTTCCATTTGAATGATTCCTCACTAACATTCCCAACAGTCGTAATAATACGCATAGGGAATCTTATCCTTATCACAGTCAAATTGAATGTTTCATTATTAATCCCAAACTCTTGCTGTCTAGTTGCAGCCCAAGTCTTCAGTAGTGCAGCCAAAATTGCTACAACAGGATCCGGTGATGGATCATCATTATTAAATGTCCTACGAGTCCTCCTTGGAGAAACCATATCTCTGCATATATTACACTAAGGAATGAGTTAGCTACGCTCACACTTAGTGATCACACATGCATTATACAGCACTCCAAGAAAACACTCAAGAACTTCGAACTTCAAACATCCTACGCTATATATCATGCAAACTCCCTAGAGCAACTGCTCTGATACCATAGATGTAACATCCCCAACCTCGAGCCGGTTCAATTAACATACATATGATACTTAACAGAAACAACGGAAGACTTAAACTTACGAAAATACGAGCTAACTTTTTCTTTTTCCCTTTTAATTCTCCTTAGGCGTAGACGAAAATCGGACAGAGTAACCTCTGTAAATCAGACAACTGGGGATCTTCCAATCCCACTCTCAAGAGTTCCTGATAGACAGTTTAAAGAATATATATATCCAGAAGTACCAGTCATGCAAATATACTCAGATACCCATCCATGGGCGCATGCAGAACTTGGCTCCGTGCCACTAATCTAATAGCATGCAATCCAATACATAACATAACTGAATACTACATAGTCATATCAACATGCCTGAATACACAAATGTACATGCATCGAATATGAACACTATACAACAATACATCTTTTCCAAAAATACGTCTAAAATAAATAGTAGCCTCCAGCCACCCAGAACACCACATCCTCATACTAGTACCTCTAGCCACGGTTAGTGTCCTTGTCCCATGAGGCTCTTCAATTAACTGTGTTCCTGAAATCATATCTCCAAATGGGGTTAGAGACAAATATCTAGTAAACTTCAGGTTTATGGAAAACTCTCCATACCCTGGGCTCACTTCCTGCATGACAGTCAGATACATAATATACAAAACATCATATAAGCAATTATCATAACTGAACAAAGCATATATACATATCTTATCAAAGACATACAGAGTCATTCCCAAGGGATGACGCCAAGCGGAAATCAACGCACGTAACAAATATCATTTACAACATCATCACAATACTTACATCAGAACAAAACATGTTATATCAGAGACGTACGCAATTGTTCCCAAGGGATGACCCCAAGCGGAAATCAACGTATGTAACAAATATCATTTACAAAATCATCATACATATCACATAAAACATGTCATATAATCAAATATCATAACTAAACAAAACATATACACATATCTTATCAGAGACGTACGCAGTTATTCTCAAGGGATGACCCCAAGCGAAAATCAACGTACGTGTTCCCCAAGAGAGTACCCCAAGCGGAAACAACAACTTATCAGATATGTACACTGTCAATCCCTAGGGATGACCCCAACCAAAACATATCTTCATTGAGCAAAACATATATAAAAATCTTATCAGAGGCGTACGCAGTCATTCCCAAGGGAGGACCCCAAGCGAAAATCAACGCACGTGTTCCCAAGGGAGGACCCCAAGCGGAACCAGAACATATCAGAGGCGTACGCAGTCATTCCCAAGGGAGGATCCCAAGCGAAAATCAACGCACGTGTTCCCAAGGGAGGACCCCAAGCGGAACCAGAACATATCAGAGGCGTACGTAGTCATTCCCAAGGGAGGACCCCAAGCGGAAATCAACGCACGTGTTCCCAAAGGAGGACCCCAACCGGAACCAGAACATATTAGAGGCGTACACAGTCGTTCCCAAGGGAGGACCCCAAGCGGAAATCAACGCACGTGTTCCCAAGGGAGGACTCCCAAGCGGAACTAGAACATATTAGAGGCGTGCACCGTCAATCTCAGAGGAACCCAAGAAGACATCAGTGTACCATACAAGTCAATCCCAGCCAAAGATCAATACAGAAATCATATCAGAACAAGTCATATAACAAATGTGTACATAGTCAATCCCAGGGGAGGACCCCAAGTGGGAATCAGTGTACGTGTTCTCAAGGGTGGACCCAAAGCGGAACTCAACAAAACATATCATATTAACACATATCAAAGTAAACCCATAAAAAAAAACATATCATATTATCGTATAGCTCTATATGAATGCATCTATATCATATATCTCATACATATCATACAACCTGACCACAGTCCGTACACTATGGCGGAACACAAAGTAGGAGTGAACCCCATAAACATAGAGCTTATCTCTCAAAGCTGTATATATGGCCTACCTAACAACCGAGTTACCAAGCCTCCTCTGATGTAGGATCCTCAACAAGACTCTTAGGCGCACCTAGAATAGGGAATCCATACAAATATCAATAAAATGGTTCAAAGCCAAGTAGTTAACCAGACACACCATTTATTGATTTCATCTTTTACTTATCAAATATTTCTTAACTATTCATACATACGGTACTGTTAATCTCTACAGTACTATTCATGTGTATGGCACTATTCACGTATACGGTACTATTCATATATGTCACTATTCAAAAATACGATATCTCAAATTTTCCAAATACATTTTCACCATTAAAATTTTTATCTGAACACTTTTCTCAACATGAATCAAGCCTCAATCAAGCTCTAACATGATCAATCAAGCCAAACTTTAAAAATGAAAACCTAAATCAATCTTTCTCAAAACTCAAAGGAAACTAGGATTTCTTAACATAGACTTACCTAGAATCACCCAATTAGTGGATTTTCAACCTCAAATGAGATCAAAACACCTCCTTGGACCTTCAATCAACAAAGGGGCGCCACTTTTCCTTCTATTTTTCTCTCAATACAAGGCTTTTTGATAGATTATGGATTAGGGGTTGTGTTTGTCTCCCAATTCTAAGCAACTTTGCTTTTTACCTCACTTGATTTCATCAAGAAATGAGGAAGTTACAAATTCAAGCTTCCTTCCAATAGCCGCGGGTTCGTCACACAGAGAAGGAAGAAAAGGAAACGCACGCGGAGAGAAGAAATGAAGCACTGATTGTGTTTCTAAACTAAAAAATTTAAGTTACTTTGATCGGGTAAAATCTTATCTAATCTACGCACCTTCATTCATTACCAAACTTTACCCAATGGACTAGAATATTTTTCTAGTCACGTTCTTATTTTTACTTTCACATTTTGGATAACTTTATTTACCCGTATTTTTACCCCTTAACTGTCATTTTAACTCATTTTTCACCAAAGGTGACTTTATTTTTTTTTTCTTTATAATTATCCTTCAATATCAAATCCATAATAAATGTGAGGGTCATTATATTAATTCATTGCAGGGGAAGAAAATTTCTCGTATAACATGATAGCTATATTTCCCTTGTTTTAAACTACATAATGTGCAGTTGTTGATTAATTTATGAGTAAATATCTTTTGGTCCTATGCAAATTTTACGATATCCGCTTTAGTCCCTAGCAAATAAAAAGGTTATTCGTGGTCCCTAAGAAATTTAAAGTGGACCCATTTTAGTCCTTTTTGAGGAACTAATATGAGTCTTTTTTGAATTTGTGAGGGACCACGATTTTAACTAAATGAGTTCATTTTGAATTTTTTAGGGACCACGAATAGCCTTTTTATTTACTAGGGACTAAAGCGGACATCGTGAAATTTGCTGAGGACCAAAAAAGGTATTTATTCTTAATTTATTGATATTCAATGAATTATATTTACAAGTTACAACTTTTATTTTACGAGATAGAATATTGTTACTACCAATTAGTATTACTATCATTGTTACTACCAGTTTGTTTCACCATTAGATCGATTATGTTGATCTAACGGTTCTGATTTGACTTTTTAAAAATCTGTTTTCTTCTCCTTATATTTAATACTTTATATTTATTTTCACTTTTGTATAATTATGATTCTCTATATTTAATACTTTCACATTAAATATGAGGAATCATAACCATACAAATATGAAAATAAATATAACCATTAAATCAATATAATCAATCTAACGGTGAAACAAATTGATAATGATATTAATAGTAACACTAATTGATAGTAATAATATCTTATCTCTTATTTTATTACACAGCAAAATATGGGTTGTGGTAAAATCTCTAAAAACTATAGAGGATCCGGATTGAAAGATGAAAATAAACCAAAAACAAAAAAAGAAGAAAGGAAATTCAATAAATGAATTTAAAAACAATAAAGATATCTTACTGCAGATTTATTTGTTTAAGATAATCTAAAAAATTGCATTTAAAACATCTCAACATAATTTTCACTGCGCTGGAAGTTGATATTTTTCGGGAATTGCAAGTACCTTCCAAGTAACAAAAATATCGTGACATTTGATTATTTTATGCCACCACTTTATCTTTAAACATATTCATTTTTAAGAAGAGGTCACTAGTTGCCATTACATCAGAGACCAAAAGGGGGAAAGAAAAAGGACTGGCGATTATAGAACCTTCACGCCACTCGCCTATGTCCAACATTTTCTTTGATGCAACGAGTATTTAATTTACGATAAAGCTCTGGAATTTATACAGTATGATTATTGCATGTTTTGTTTTCAAACTGGCAAACATATCACTTTTTGGAACGCTTTAGGTAGATCAATACGCCAATGCTTGTTAGAACAACAGCACCTGCGATAATACCACATCGGAGAGACAATACACTGGTTTTCTCCCAATTGGCTGCACCAGATTGTGGTTTAATTGGCTTGGTTGAATCGGCAAACTCCAAATCTAACTTTAAAGCCTGAAATACAAAGATGCTTCAATGCATGCATCAAATCCATAAGAACAAACCCATGAAAGCCAACGTCACCAAATGAAAAGGCTAGTAAAAGTAGACATCTTCACCTTCAGTCCTGCAGATCTAGCATAGCTGACAGCAGCAGCAACATCGTTATCAGTTGAAAGAATAATTTTATCACCTTCATCGTCCTCGTACTAGAATGGAAGAAAAAGCCGATATCAAAATAAAAAACATACAGTAAAGACAAAAACAAAACTAGAATAAAAACACACCATAATTAGAGGGCGTTCTCCATTATTAACATGACCAATTATTTGCATGACAGAAGATACAAGCTCATCTAGATGTTCAGCGCCTACAACAAAGGCAGAGGCAAATAATTGTAAGTTCTTACAAGAATAAAACAGGGTAGGACACAGGTTTATGAAACAGAATGTTTGTGTCCATTAAAAAAGTATTTATATTTCAAGTTTTTGCAAAGCTTTCTCCAAGATATCACTCACCACTGTTGAATCGATGCACATGACCATTTGGATCCTCAAATTTAAAAGCAAATGAATTTCCATAACCTACGGATTGATATGACTTTGTGGTATCTGCCCCGTCTAAAGTCAGTAGCCCAGAGGCTTCACTGCAATCAAACATATATGCTTATTTACAGAACGAAACAAAACATATATAGAAACAACATAGATATCACCAAAATACCTATTATTATCATAATCTTCAGGCAGCTCTGGAGAAAAAGCCGAGTCCCAAAATTTTTGCATAATTGTGTTTGCCACATCATTAACAGCTCCAGAGCTACTTTCAACCTACAAAGTACATAACTTAGTAACCAGACACTAGCATCTGTATAATAGTACCAAATGTTAATACAAAATTGTATACAATTCTTAATGCACAGTGTTATACTTCGTTGTTAGGTAGGGTGAGTGTACGCCCAACAGTTATAAAAAGCATTATCATGATGAAGTAGGAAAGGGGAATGAAGAGTGCCAACAGCTGGTTAATTTGATCTACAAAACTACCACAAAGTTTTGATAAATTGGGAAATAACTAAATGATGATCAAATATATGCGGCAATCCTTCAATTATAGACGGAAACTATCAATACATTAATATCATTAAGTCTAAAAGGCAGAAATACTTTACAACACTTTGGGTCCTTTGACCAAATTAAAAGAGCACCAAGACAATATAGTTGGATGATGGATGTAGACATAGACATTTACCATTTATGAATTATAATAAAAAAAAAGAATATAACCTGAGTCAGAATCTAAGATATATTTCAAAATAACCCAAGCAGCGAGGGAAAGATGCAAGATATCGGGAAAATGCCATTGGAAGATTTTATAAAAATTCTTGAAAAATGAAAGTTAAATGCTTACTCTACACTATATTTTCTATGTATATATCAAACATGAAATTTACCAGAGAAATTGCAGCATGAGTTATCTGCAAAACGTCCACACACGCAGCAACATTTCCATCTGCAGAACAAATTAATATTCAGTACAACAATGTTAGAAATTACATACGCAATTGAGAAAAACGAAATTCACCTCTGTCCACCACAGGAAGATGTAAGAACTTCCCATCGTGCATCATATGCAGTGCATCAAGAATTGTTGTCTCTAGTGATGCACATTCTGGGTTTGGAGTCATTACCTAACAAAAAAATAAGTAAT
Organism: Gastrolobium bilobum; assembly: GCF_033153095.1. Taxonomy (NCBI): domain Eukaryota; kingdom Viridiplantae; phylum Streptophyta; class Magnoliopsida; order Fabales; family Fabaceae; genus Gastrolobium; species Gastrolobium bilobum. Next base: position 23,639 of record NW_026899044.1, read on the forward strand.
AAAAGGAAGAATAAAATAGAAAACCAAATCAGTTCTGAATACCTAGCAAATATAAGCACCAGCCAGAAGAATGGCATGTCAGGATAAACCATTTTCCAGTGAAGTAACTTCAGAAAATAAAAGGATGACAACCTTTTCCACTAAGGTCAACTCTGGGGAAAGATTTTGAGCCACGACTCGCATAAGGATGTCTTTTGAACTGCATAAGAGATTTACAGAACAATATATTATGCAAAAGATAAAAATTGTCCAAAGTTCATTTCAGATTTATCACTCAAGGAGATTTCTTATCTAAAAAACATGCAGTCATGGATGATATTCCACAATCCACATCATAGATTTCTAAAGGAAGAGAAGAAAGCCTCAGAAAAGGATCTTACGTAAGAATCCCCTGAATCTTGGTTCCCATCACAATCACAGCTGAATTGACACGCAAATCCCGCATCTTTTTTCCAGCTACATACACATTATCTGATGCTGATGTAATAGCAACCCTAGAAACACATAAAGCTACAGAATGTCGTAAAACTATTACACCTGATTATAAAAGAATCCCTTGGCAATAAATAATAACACAAGAAAATACGATGTAAAAATTACCTAGTATTTTCCCCGACTATAGTTGACAAGGAAGGCCTTAAAATGTGTTCCCTCAATGTTTCAATGAAACCATTTGGTGCTGACAAAGACAGTGGCAATAGAAACAGAAAATCAGCCTCATTACAATATGAAGGGAAAGTATGGCAATTTTAAGTACTTTCAAACATTGATAAAGTCAATATTACGAGAAACCAAAAATTTTAGGAAGCAGAACTTGCAAAGTTTTAATGCATTTATGTTGACAGCATCTGGTACTCCATTTACCTATCTAGCTTAAACTTCACGGAGAAAACCTTACAAATTAACCTCTAAAGTATGTCATTGAAGTATAAATATACAAAGATTACACACCTAGACTTGGTCCATAATATTACTTTGAAATTTTTTTAATTACAATAGAGGAATTTCTGGCAAAGATATTCAATTTTTTTGGGGTGAAAAATATATTATATTTTCAGTTTAGTAACAATTAAGTACACAAGTGATCAATTAAGTCATAGATGATTCACACTGACCACCCTTTGAGCAGTGTTTTAATATAAAATATATTTTATTGGAGAAAAAAGGAGTAAATGGGAGGGACGAAGGAGAATAGTACAACCTCATTAAAAGAAAAATGAAACAAAACAGCGAGCCAAAGCACTCATTTGATAATTCTCCCAAACATTTTTTTTGTACTGCCAGTTCCTTTGTGTACTATTTTCTACTCCAAAGATAAAAATGCTTTAAATTTTGTTTGTAAAAAAGTTAAGTCAGCTTATGAGTGAGCCAAAAAAGATTGACTCCATACTTTTTTTTCAAAAAATACAACTTGTGAATTCAACCATGGCAATTATAAAATTGAACAGACATAACACATACAAGTAGAAGCAATTCATAAGTTCATGTACAAGCAGTACCATAAAATGTATGTATATATAAATGTAACTGTTAACCCACCAGATGTATTACTACCGGGCTGATGTTCCACCCCGTCAGCAGCATCAGCAATGGCACTCCCTTGCTGACTAGCCTTCTCCATCCCAGATATGGCATCGTAAAGACATTTGGTGATATCCAGCATGGCAATGACTTCACCATTTTCCACAACAGGGAGGTGCCTAAATTTACCTATCAGTTAAAAAAGTAAAATTATATCTCTCCCTTAATGAATTACTTTCCAGACTATGTCTCTGTCAAACAAGATGTAAAGTGTAAACATAAAGAGAATCTAATAAAATCACTTACTCAACTATGACATGATCAATTAGTTAGTTGAAGAAGCAGAAATAGTAAAGAGCAAATAAAAATATTACTCTCATTTTATATACGAGAATAATTATCTCATGTTATAAAGAGAAACTAACAGGGACGCATTATTAGAAGGAGAAAAAAAAAGGGAAAGATGTTTAAAGTGAGAGAATATGAAATAACTACTTCATGTGAAATGTGAAATGAGAGTAGTATTTCTTATAAATATAAGTAAAAACAAACAATCTTATAACACACAAGAAACATACGGAGGCCCTGATTGCAGGAAACATTCTCAGCTGCAAGTCGTGCATGAGATGTATGTGTTCAAGTCGTACATGCAGTGATATGTACGGCATGTGACAGGCACACGTAAAATACAATAATTTTGACTAAAATAATATAATTATATGTATTTTAAAACAACAAACACTAATCTCAAAATATCAAAACAACTTTTTTTTTTACCAAGACAACAGTAACAAATAGATTTTACTGCTAAAGTCAGGGCCATGACTGACCCCGGCATATACTAATAACAAAATTCATCCTATCCAATAGTATGTGATCATTATCACAACTCATGACCCTTCTAGTTTTCAAAGTCCAATAATAAAAACAAATTAAGAGGAAACAATAATGAAGCTAACCCTGAACCATCTTCTGAAGAGCTTCAATGGCAAGTGTATCTGATGTCACAAAGACAGGATTCCTTGTCATTACTTTCGACACCGTTGTCTGATCCGGCTGTAACCCCTCCGCCACAACTCTAGTAGCAACATCCTGACCCCAACATATATATACATACACACAACCTTGAATCATATATATATATATATATAATATGAAACATTCCGTACAGAAAAAAAGACACATGTACACATAAAAAACTTTGTTGTAGAGAGTGCAAAACCTTGTCAGTGAGGATTCCAGAAAGCAAAGCACTGGAATCAGTTAACAAAACAGCGTTAATGCGGCGAGATGCCATTCGTCTGCATGCTTCAGAAACCGTTGTCCCATCAGGGATCGTGAGAGCCTTCGATAACCGAAGCTTCTTCACCGTCCTTTCTCCCACATCATCGCTTCATGACCGAATAACCACGATTAAATTAAACCCAAATCAAAAAATAAAATCAAGCTATCCATGAAAAGCTTCAATTCAATAATTAAAATAAAAATTCAAAAATTATATATATTTTTTGATTTCTCCAACTAGAGACGTACGTGTGCATGGTGTAGCGGTATTTCGCAATACGCATGAAAAGAGAGAGAGAGAGAGAGAGAGAGAGAGAGAGATTACGGTTGCGAAGGAGGAGAGGGAGGTTTGGTGGTTCCATTTTCGGCAGGTAGAGACTTCTTGGAAGAACGTTTGGTCTTCTTCATCGTAAAATGTGTATCAGGTTTGGCGCTTAATTTCTGACAGTAACAAATTTTATGAAGCTACACTCTATCAGAATCTCTCTTGTTCATGTCAAATCACAAATACGTTAGGGTTCTCTCTCTCTCTCTCTCTCTCTCTGTCCCTTCCCTCAGCGCAAAATTAAAATAAAATTTTTGTTGTTCTGTTTTTTCACAAGCCTCAAAGGTTCAGATTAATTTCATTTTTTAGGCAATGGTGGCGTCGGTTTTAATTAATAAAATTAAATATAACAGATTTTAATTTTTATTATCATACACAAACACAACTGCAAATTATTTTATTAATTTGAATAGTAATGTTATAAAAATCAGACTAGACCGGCAGATTCGATTGGTTGAATTGGGAATCAAATTATCAATTGGTCTGATCGAATCAATTTATCGGCTATGCATTCAATCTCGTTAAGAATTGGTGAATTAATCTTAAACTGGTTCAATCAATTCTAAACTGGTTTTTTTTTTGTTGAAATGATTCTTGAAAATCCTGGGAAAATATGGGTGCGCATGACAACCTTCCCGGAATCAGTTCTTTTTTAATTTCTGTTCCCGGGAACAAAAATGGATAGGAAACTCGTTTGGTAAAATCGGTTTATTTTTTTTGTTACCGAACCGATTTAATTTTTGTGCTGGGTAACAGAAAAAAGAATCAAAAAATTTCTGCTTTTTTATTCCCGGGCACAAAATGAGAAACACTTGTCTCTTTCAATCACTCTTCATCTCTACCATCATCACCACCACCACCATGATGCCACTCCCACCATCACCACCGCCTCCATCCATATCTACCACCATTACCACCACCATCACTACCACCGCCACCACCACCACTATTATCATCGTCACCACCACCATCACCAACCATCACCATCATTGCAGCCACTGCCGCCACCGCCACCACCATCGCTACCACTACCACCACCACCACCGTCACCAACCACCATTATCATCGCCATAGCCACTATTGTCACCGCCGCCGCCGCCACCACCAACCACCGCCATCAATGTCGCATCCACTGCCGTCACCACCATCACCACACCATCGCCATCGCCACTACCGCTGCAGCCACTGCCATCCCCACCACTAACATGCCACCACCACCATCGTCGCAGCCACTGCCGTTACCACCACCACCATCACCACCGCCACCGCCACCACCACTATGCCACCATTATCACCACCGCTGCCGCAGCCACTACCGTCACCACCATCACCAATGTCGCCACCACCGCTATGCCACCATGACCACCACCGCTGCCGCAGCCACTGCCGTCACCACCACCACCACCATGCCACCACCACTACCACCACCTTCACCATCACCACCACCGCTGCCACTATCACCATCGTCGTAGCCATTGTCGTCACCACTAGCACCATTGCCACCACTATCACCGCCGCGGCCACCACGACTATGCAACCACCATCAACACCATTACCACCACCACCATTACCACCACCACGCCACCTCTTCCGCCGCCACCATCACCATATAAAAAGGAAAGTGATGATCCGGAATTTTTTTATGTTTAATAGAAATTATTTTTTATTATATTACTTGTTGTGTTATCAAACGCAATTCTCATTCTTGGAATAAAGATAGAACATGTTATCAAACATATTTTTTTTTTTCTCAGAAACTGTTCCAAGGCACAGAAATAGAAAAGAATTGTTTCTTTACAGAAACAGTGCCAGGGAACAGAATGATTGTCATGCACACCCTATATAACCGCAATCAGATTCACGAGGGAAAGAGAATATGATATTAACCACTATATCACTATATACTTAAAATTAAGTATCTAATTTTATATTTATTACTTATTTTTTTTTTGGCAGACTACTTATTACTTATCTTTACATAAATTTATATGTATTTTGGCCGAATTAAGCATTCGAGATTGTAAAGTGACGTGTGAAACTTTATCGACCATATATTTTCGTTTCTGCTTAAAATTGTGTTACTTACTTCATTGCTCCAAGAGATATTAATGTTAAAAAAATAAATCTATGACATCGTTTATAACTTTTCGTAAATCGAAGTTGTGTGAAATAATGCTACTTCTGAGTTCTGACCACGATTGATATACATATTGGTTTTTCTTTTTGAGAATTTCATATGAGAACGTTAACTCCTCCTAATTTATATAAGATTTTTTTAAGTATATATATATATATATATATATATATATATATATATATATATATATATATATAATTATAATTATAATTATCTTGTCCAAGATTGATGTTTAAAATAATTTTCACACTTGCATCCAATGGGGGAAGTGGATGCAAGTGTATTTGTTATATTCTCATGATATAGAAATATTTTGCTATGTAAAATATTCAAAATACTTATCCTCAATTGTCACCGAATCAAGGTGCGTTTTGCTAATGTTGATGATTGACATTAGCTGGTAAATGTGGAACCCAAGCGATTTCGACCATAGTTACGGATCATCAAAATCCAGCAACCTTCTACGACTGTCAATAGTAATGGTGGCTAACTTTGGCCACCTCTGCCGATTATCAATCATCAAAATTAAGTCACTCTTGCCACCGTCAATGATCACAGTCAATCCGAAGAATATTTTGGTCAATAAGTCAATCAAAAATGACAATCAACATTCTCAATAAATAATATTATGGGGAATTTGTGCATGTTATTTATGAAAATACTTTTTAGAATTTAAATCAAATGCCCCTTATAGTAGTATCATCAACTTTATAGTTAAATAAATATTGGAATATATATTCTATGAATAGAAAGTAAACTCTACTAAGTCAGTAGCTTGGCTCATTAACCTTCTACAAAATGTCTCATGCAAATTGACAATTAACTCGGAATTAAGTGCTCATTTGGTGTGACGTATAAGGACTGATAGTATAAGTTTATACTATATATTATGATATTTTTAGTTGTTTGGTGTGACCATCGTATAGTATAAATTTATATAGCAAATCCCTTAATACATCAAAATGATGTATAATTTTGTTATGGATCAGTTAAACGGTCCTCACTTCTATCTTCACTACATGAAACACTTCACTCCCCACTCTCTCTTAACTTCCGTCCACTACATATAACCATCCATATGCATTCCATGACACTATTAAGTCATTGGAAAAAATCATCCAGTATGTGCACAATCCCTCCAACTGCTAGTGCACTTCATCTATATATGGCTCCCTATAGCAATGGATAAGACAAGTTCTTCAGCACCATTACTGCTGCATATTGATGTTCACATGAGAGAGCCAACTGGTCACTCCCATGAGCTGTCTCATCAAGCTATGTCTTGTTCTAAGATAAGGCATGCTGCCCATTGTCAGTGTTCAGGGATAGGGAATGTCTCAATGGTGAGCCTCTATGGCTTGCCATGTGTGCCTGTAACACTCCGTTCTAGAACCGGTTTGTTAACATTACGTATGACATTAGGCGCAGTTACAATCACAACAATTAAATTAAAGTACGGATTAACTTTTTCCTTTTTATTTATAAACATTTATGTTTAAAATCAAATCCGTAATTAAAATAATTCCAATAGCTGTAATCATAACTTAAACTATGTGTGGAACACCTAATGTAATTTTATTTAAACCATATGTTACCGCTATAGTGTGCCAAGTAGTCCCCTTAGACCAACAAGGCTTAAAAACTCATTTTTTATTATTATTTAACACTAAACATCTCTACTTTTATTTATTTAAGAAATTTTTATACCACCTTTATGATCCTCATCTTTCAATATCTTATATATTTTTTCGTTAGCTACGCGTGGGTTCAAACCACGCTCAAATCGAAGCACCGTAGCTCAAGATATGAATTTTTGAAGAAAAAGTACTAAAATTTCACAGGGGTCCCCCGCTGGTAGAGCGATCAATTCTAAAAAGAGTATGGAAGAATTAATACAGGTAGAATAAAACTAAATTAATTAATTAATTATAAAAACTATAAAGGATTCCCAACTACAAAAAGAAACTAGCAAGACATATCTGGCTTTAACAAATTAAAATAGTAAAAAGAATTCATAACAAAGAAAGAAAAGAAAAAGATGAAGAAGAAAGATCAATGGTCTTCAATCTTCAAGTTCTTCGGAATCATAATCTCCAGCGTGAGTCTCCTCCTCTGAATATTGTTGCCTCCGTCAAATTCTCCTCTATGTTTCCAAGAGATGCATTTTTATAGAGATGAAACCATATCTTTGATTTTCCATAATATCTTCAATGAAATCATCATTATAATCTCTAATCATATCTTTGATCAAATCCTTCAAATCTTCCTCTGTTTTTTTATTTAATGGAAAACTTTCCTTAAATATATTTAAAGAAAGATTTGATAAGATCTTCAATGATTCAGAAATCCAAAGCAACTCTATTTGATCTCTCCAATTTATCTCTTTATTGAGCTAAAATTTATTGCAAAATATAAAAAATCTTATGAGAATATTATTGAGAATAAAATAACAATTTAATTATAATTCTCATAACTTTTAATTACTTTTAAATCAATTTCATGCTCATATTGACCCTTAATACATAGTAAATTGGAGACTCATCAGCGAACAACAAATTCATTGCCAGGCTACTAGCCTTTTGCGCTGCTCTTCCGTCCTCCCAACAAGAAGACCAGCCCTCCACGCTGCCCTTCTGCCCTCACAACAGGAAGACCTGTCCTTCCGCCCGCCTAATAGGAAGACCAGCCCTCTGCGCTACCCTTCCGCCCTCCAACAGGAAGACCAGCCCTTCGTTCGCGCTGCCCTTCTGCCAGCCCAACAGGAAGACCAGCCTCCGCGCTGCCCTTCTGTCCTCCCAATAGGAAGACCATCCCTCTGCGCTGCCCATCCGCCCTTCCAACCGACATTCACAGCATATTCAATGTTGTTAAGCCATAGTTTACACAGCAAAGTGTTAAGCAAGACTCCCACGGTCAAGTTTTATTTTCAAGACCTAGCAATAACATATCTTCACTAGTATATATATGTTTCTCTCCAACCGCATCATTATAAATTTCATATGAGTTGCTTAAACAATCAATAAAGGCCGGTATGGTTCTCACCCCCGGTATACAATGAAGACCGGTAGCCCAAGACAAAAATGTCATACAACAAAGTCCTGGATGATGTTTTTCCATCCAGGCAAATAAAGTCTAGGATGCACCACCCCTCGGCATAACAAAGTCCTGGTTGATGCTCTTCCACCCAGGCATATTTTTATTTAAATGTTATTACATTTTAGCTATTGTAGGTCATGATCATAGAGCAAATATCTGAGCACCGGTCATCAAAGACCCAAGTCACGGGGCATTATTTATCATATATTTATGCCACAAACAATGTTCATTTCTGAAGAAGGGGATGTATATATTAATCACAAAGATCTCCACCTCTCTCTCTTGGAATACAATATCATCTCCATACTACTTGATTCAATATGAGTCCGCTAATTTATTCTTACAATCAAATTATTGTCGCTTCAACAACATTTGAAGGCTTTTCTTAATAACAAGGCGGCCAACCATGATCGGAGAGTTAAGATTACAGGCACATCTTTGAAGACCACCAAAAGTTCAACACAATTGCAAGCCAGAATAAAAGATTCTCTTGAAGCACTCAAGCATCACCAACTAGACAATTCATACTTGATGACAACAAACAAACAAGATATAAAGGCCGATATACTACTGATTGGTTAAATTGCATCCTACTTGGAACACTGCACACTGCGAGTAATCGACCTAAGCTGCCATACATCTTGGCACCCTGACTCCGCAAGCTACCAAACTGAGGGCTTGATGCTCACCGGCAAGTATACCGATCGCACAAGTAATATAATGAGTAAGTAGAGTATCATCTCCACAGGGATTGTAAACCAAGTACCACAATAACCAGTCCCCTTAAGTTGGAAAACTCAGTTGTTTTTGGAAAATAGTGAATTGATGGTAAAATAAAGACAGAAATTTAAAATATAAAATTTTCAATTTAATAAGCAATGGTAAAAAATAAAACTGGAGTTTTGAGAGAATAATAAAAAGCATTGCAGCTAAGGTACACACACTATATGATCCCCACTTTAAACTTTGGATTAATTGACAACGTTCATTCAATTTAATAACTCAGACAAATTATCATCTCAAATAATTAGTTAAATCCCAATCCCTTGGCAATCTAACCCTTTATTTCAATTGGAATCCTAATCCCTTAGCAACCCCGCATGAAATTAAGCATTAATCACGATAAATCAAACGACTACAACTCACACAAGTCTATCCCTAGAGCATGTATAAATTGTTACTTACCCCCTTTCAGAATCAAAAAACCCCAATATTCCTATTGCGAGCCCTAATTCCCAAATTATTATCTCCTATTAGGTTGATCAAGTCTAACAGAAATAATATCAATACGCACAGGGTAAAAATAAAATATATTAAAATAAACGAGCAAAAATAATCAATCCAGCGTAAAAAGGGTTCACATAGGGTTTGTGACCCTAACTACAATAAAAGAAATTAGCCAGCCATAGACATAGCTGACATAAAATTATAAAAAATGAAGATGAAAGAATGTAATTACAATGAGAAACTAAGAACAATCCTCTGCTCTTCTCTTCCTTCACGAATCCTTGTTCAGCTCCGTTGTCAAAAAGTCTCTTAAAACAGCCTTCACAGCGTCCTTTTAAGTTCAAAATTGCCTCCACGCTGAAGTCCGTGCGGGTAGCGCCATTTTGGCGCGGGTCTAGCGCCACTTTTTGCACTGGTTCAGATTCTCGCGCGGGTAGCGCCATTCCGGCGCGGGCCTAGCGCCACTTTTTGCACTAGTTCGCGCTGGTAGCACTACACTCCTCAGTAAGTGTTACTGTCTGGCATTCCTGCAGCTTATGTTTTCTTTATAACAAGTCCTTCATGAACTGGCATAATTTGGCATGCCAGACAAGGCTTCAGCAAAAGGGATATTAATGTGAAGCTTTCTGAATATACCCAGGAACCTTTCATAATATTGTTTCTTGGCATCTTTCTTGAATCTTTCCGGATAAGGTGCCATGACTCTCACATATTCAGGACTCAACTCAAATTTCTCTTTTGCTTTTTCTTTTTCAGTTGGCTTCACCACTTCAGCAGGTTTCTTAATTTCTTTTTCAGGTTTTCCTGCAGGATCCAGCTTCTCTGCAACCTCCGGGGATGGCAGTACTTTACCACTTCTGGTTGTGATGACTATACAATCTTCCCTCGAATTAGTAACTGTGTTACTAGGGAAGGTACCTGGAGTTCTATCAGCAATTTGCTTAGCCAGTTGGCCAATCTGATTCTCCAAATTTCTGATAGAAGCATTCATGTTTTTGGTATTGGCCCTAGTCTCTTCCATGAAAGCATTTGTGTTTTTTGTATTGGCTCTAGTCTCCTCCATGAAAGCATTAGAATGTTGAGCCATTTGTCCAATTAACTTTTCCAAATCAGAAGGTTCCTTTTGTGGAATAGGAGGAGGTTGCAGAAATTTGTTGGAACTATAGTCAAGACCACCTCCTTGACCTCTCCTCTGAAAATTACTTCCAGAAGGAAAATTTTGATTTCTTGAAAAATTTTGTTGGGGCTTCTGTTCATACCAAACCCCATTTACTTGCAACTGCTGTGGATTATCACCCATTAGAGTAGGGCACTCATTAGACTCGTGAGCCTCTCTACAGTATTCCCACACCACAGAAGTTGATTGAACCTTGGACACTTGCAGTTTCTCAAACTTTTCATTCAAACTATCAAGCTTCTTGGACAACAGCTTTTGTTCAGCAAGCATAGCATCATTGCTCTCCAACTTTATCACTCATTTTCTTGCTTGAACTAGGAAGCTCTCATGCTCATTTCTCGCTAGTTTCTTTATCAAGTCCAGAGCTTGCTCAGATGTACTCTGCCGAATAAAACCTCCAGCTGCACTATTAATTACCAACCTTGTTTCAGGAGAGATGCCATTAAAGAAAATTGCCACCTTTCTGTCATCATCTCCCTCATAGTGCGGACACTTCCGGATAAGTTCCTGGAATATTTTCCAAGTTGCACACAACGATTTTCCTTCAAGCTGGCGGAAGTTTGTGATCTCATTCACCAGCTGGTTGTACTTCTCCATAGAAAAGAACTCGGCAAAGAACTTTGTTGACAAGTCTTCCCATGTCATGATACTATTAGCTGGTTGCCTCTCTATCCATCTGAGAGCCCTTCCCTTAACAGCAAAAGGGAATAGTCGAAGCCTGATAGCATCGGCAGACACTCCATTGTGCTTAGTAGTGTCACAGATCATCAGAAATCGATCTATGAACTCATGGGGGTCTTCTTCCTTAGCACCAGAAAATTGAGCCCTCTCCACCAAAGTAATCAAAAATGGCTTCAGCTGAAAAAAATTTGCCTCCACTGTCGACCTGAGTATACTTGAGTTTGGCCTATTGAACACCGGAGTCAGAATGGTGTCCAACAATCTTGGAGGTGGGTTATTTGCATTGTTGTTACCCGCCATCTCTTGTATTGGTTGTACAGGTACGTCCTTGAATTCTTCCCAATTTATCTGCTTGGCAACTTTCCTCAGTCTCCTCTCAGTTCTTGCAATTTCAGGATCAATCACAAAGTCTGTAGGAGCAAGTCTACCTCGCATAAACTCAGAAAAATTAGTTAGTAGCACCTGCCAACACAAAACAAGATAGAACAAAATAAAATAAAAATAAAAATCCAATCTCAAAGATCGACGGTTATTTGTAATATTGGAATTAACAATCCCAGGCAACGGCGCCAAAAACTTGATGCTCACTGGCAAGTATACCGATCACACAAGTAATATAATGAGTAAGTAAAGTATCGTCTCCACAGGGATTGTAAACCAAGTACCACAATAACCAGTCCCCTTAAGTTGGAAAACTCTGTTGTTTTTGGAAAATAGTGAATTGATGGTAAAATAAAGACGGAAATTTAAAATATAAAATTTTCAATTTAATAAGCAATGGTAAAAAATAAAACTGGAGTTTTGAGAGAATATTTAAAAGCATTGCAGCTAAGGTATACGCACTATATGATCCCCACTTTAAACTTTGGATTAATTGACAACGTTCATTCAATTTAATAACTCGGACAAATTATCATCTCAAATAATTAGTTAAATCCCAATCCCTTGGCAATCTAACCCTTTAATTCATTTGGAATCCTAATCCCTTAGCAACCCCGCATGAAATTAAGCATTAATCACAATAAATTAAACGACTACAACTCACACAAGTCTATCCCTAGAGCATGCATGAATTGTTACATTACCCCCTTTCAGAATCAAAAACCCCAATATTCCTATTGCGAGCCCTAATTCCCAAATTATCATCTCCTATTAGGTTGATCAAGTGTAACAGAAATAATATCAATACGCACAGGGTAAAAATAAAATATATTAAAATAAACGAGCGAAAATAATCAATCCAGCGTAAAAAGGGTGTTCACATAGGGTTTGTGACCCTAACTACAATAAAAGAAATTAGCCAGCCATAGACATAACTGACATAAAATTATAAAAAATGAAGATGAAAGAATGTAATTACAATGAGAAACTAAGAACAATCCTCTGCTCTTCTCTTCCTTCACGAATCCTTGTTCAGCTCCGTCGTCAAAAAGTCTCTCAAAACAGCCTTCACAGCGTCCTTTTAAGTTCGAAATTGCCTCCACGCTGAAGTCCGCGCGGGTAGCACCATTCTAGCGCGGGTCTAGCGCCACTTTTTGCACTGGTTCAGATTCTCGCGCGGGTCTAGCGTCACTTTTTGCACTAGTTCACGCTGGTAGCGCCATTTTGGAGCGGGTCTCGCGCCAAATCCCTGGTCTCTGTATTTTTCCGGCGTTGCAACAGCGCCAAAGTGGCGCAGGTAGCGCCACTTTCCTTTTTCAAATTTTCTCAATTTTCCTATTTCTTCTTGCTTTAACCTGCAAAAATGATATACAAGATGAAAAATAAACTGAAATAGGAAAACTAACTAATAAAAGTTATTAATATACAAGAAATGCTCTTTTATGACTGATTTCTTATTATTTTTGGCTTGGAAAACATCACATGCCAGAGGCACATCAGGGCTTCTGTTCTGGATACTCATCTTGAGGGCACATCTTGAATCTTCTAGAGGGCACCTGTAACACCCTGTGTGCACCTGGTGTATTAAACATACATATGGTAATAGCGCAGCTAATTAAATGCGGAAGCTAACTTTTTCTTTCTAATTATGAATCATTCATTATTAACCAAGTGGATTTACTTATTCCTTTTCAAAATGTAGCCTATATGTAAATTGCAACAAATACTACACTGAATAATCTCATGGCATAAATATATGTGTATCTAGTCACGGAACTACAACACGTAGACCAGACAATATCCTGATATAATATTACAGCTTACATATAAAACAACTTGTTGATACCAATGTAGCATGGACAACCCTCATGTTCACCAAATAAGGCAACATAGCCAAACAATGTCTCAAATAAAATAACAATACGCTAATAGCAAGGCATAATCAATATCCAGGCATATCAGTAAACCAGCATGCATAATCAGCTCAACTCTGGCCTCCTGCCACCAGAGGTCTCAACCACAGAGGTAGCTGTACTTGAAAATGTGCCCCAACACGGGGTGAGATCTCTAAAAGTAAATATCAGTAAGGCAAGGGGTCCTCAATGATCTCTCCACCTCAAGCTCACTTACATGTGCAATATAAGTTCCAAAAGATAATAGCAGTATAATTTCATAATCGGTGCAATGCAGCATATATCCATGTCATGTGTGTAAGCATCCTACTGGCCAGAGAATAAAAAGGTAGGAATTACGTACGTCTACAACCCACATTACTCTTGTACCTCACCCACTGAGTTACCATCTTGTATGACTCCACATACTCAGGGATTACCGTCTAAGTGGAACACCACATACATATCATATGGCAATTGCACTCATAAAACAGCTCAATAGCATATCCATATTCATCATATATTTTCAGAAAACACATCATTCATATAAATCATCCCTCCATGAGATATGGTAGAACCAACAATGGACAAAACCGACGACACGAAAGCTTACCTCTCAAGCTAACAATCCCAAACAAGAGTCCACACCAGCCCACGGTCACCAAACAACACAATCACATTCTGTTTATACCAGAAACATTATCAATATACATCATCTAGAAGTTCATTACATAATCATATGTTTACACTACACATGTTACGCAAAGAAATGAGTTGATCAAGCTCACACTCAGTGATCACAAATGCAATAATCATAAAGAGTACCAAAACAACTATAAAGCATTAAACACCAAGCAGATATAGCAATAATCCACAAGTTTCTCTAAGAAACTGCTCTGATACCATAAAATGTAACACCCCGTTCTAGAACCGGTTTGTTAACATTGCTTTATGATATTAAGCGCAGTTACAATCATATTGGTTCAATTAAAAACCCGGATAAATTTTTCATTTTCTTTTTAAAACTTTCTTGCTTTTCCTTTTTAACAACGCCGAGTTTAAAATAACCAATTGCGTGACCATAACCTTATTACCTTACGGAATAATCAAAAACGAACTTAACATCATATTATTATTTTGTTCGAGTTCAATACTAAACTCTCTTCTCTTTTTATTAAATTGGAATTCCTATACTTACTTTATAGTTCTCATCTCACACTATGTTATAGATATCTCAGTTAGCTTCACGTGGGTTCAAACCGCGCTCAAATCGAAGATCTGTAGCTTGAGTTATGCTAATTTTAATAAACTAGGTTGGAGCTGTTTTCGGGATGCGCGCCCGAGTGCTCAAATGGGCGCTCGAGCGCCCAACGGCGGAGAATTTTGTCATCGTTAGGTTTTTCAGTGTGCTTGGACATGTTCCGGCGCGCTTGAGCGCCAAGAGGCAGGGGATTTCACTTATTTTCACGTATATAGCGTGCTTGAGCACCCAAACCAGCGCTTGAGCGCCCTACACCTGGGGCAGACTTGGTCTCCCCTGTTTTTGGTGAATTTCTTGGGGAAACTCCATTCCCCTTTCATTCTTCAAAGGTTATTACACCTAATTGACAAGGAAAAGCCAACCATGGTCACACACCATGTGGCACCTACATTCCATAAACTCTTTACCAATTCATCCTACAAATCAAAATGATAAACATAACCACATATTCATCAATACATCAAAGCTTCAATTGCATCAATGTTCTTCCCAATTTCATATACATGCCAAAGGACTTAGCTACAAAAGGAACATGATCACATCTATTAGCCATTTACAACAAGGCATTCGCCACCACAATGATCATGCACTAAGTCCCCCAAAATACATCATGTGTCCTCAAAATATACATGTACATATGGCAATGTAAATGACATATACATCTACTATCCTAGATGAGATGCAATCCAAAATGATAGGCTATCAACATATGACCATCTAGTCCAAATACAACCACTTGCCACTAGAGGCTCTTGCAGCATCTGTACCTGAAAGGGGGTCCCCACAACACAGGGTGAGATATACGAATATATCACAGTAAACCAGGGGTCCTAGGAGAATCTCTCCACCCCATAGTTCACTTCACAGTATAATAACAATACACAATAAATAATGCAGTAAATATATATCCATGCAGTGTGTAAAACATCTCCAGGAGAAATCCCTCGAGCTCTTGCTGTCCTAAGGATACTCAGATGCAAATAGTCCTACTGATCAGAGAATCTATCAAGTATGATTTACGCATCGTCATGCAACATACAAACATAGGGAAACACCATCCTATGCCACTCCCAAAGCAAACACATATGTATAACAAAGCATTAAACTACTTATTGCATTTACATACACTATCAACAACCACTACCCATTCAGGGCTTGATGGAACAATAAAGGAATTTACACCCAAGGTCCGAAGGCTTACCTTAATGCTCCAATTCAACCTTTGTTCACCAACAAGTTTGCAACCAATCAAACTTTGAATTCAAGCTACAACTTTGCAAAATACACACCTACACCAAGATATCACACAATCAATCAATACAAGTTAATGAATATTAACATATTCATCAACAAAACAACAATTTCACACCACCACTTGACATGAACTTACCTATCCAAATCCTTTGATATACAAATCCTTTTTCGAAGTATAAATTGGTGAAGATAAACTTTTTTCTGTTTTTGTTGATCAACTCCAAGGTTGACTTGAGAGTTAGCACTTCTAAAGTTAAAGACATTGTTTACTAACTTTATTTTGTGTAGAAATTCTTAGAAAATTATCAACAGATTTGTTGTTTAATTAGTAATTACAGTAGTACTTACTTAGAAGCTCAAGTCTATATAAAAAAGTATTTGTATGTATTTTAATTTATTTATTCTGTTTCATAAAAATTTATAGTTAAAATGTTTAAAATATTTTATATTTTATTATAAAACAACAATCTAACCCTTTGTAACAAACTTGACTATCACTAATATTTTAGGGAAATAGTTTTCTCATTTTACATGAAATTTTTTTCTCATGCTACATTCACAATACATGAGTGGGTCCTATTTTGACTTTTTTGTTTTCTCATCTTTTTATGGATCCCACTCATGTATTGTGAGTGTAGTATGAAAATTTTTTTTCATATAAAATAAAAACATTAATTCCCAATATTTTATGGGGAAAATGTTTTATTTACGTACTTATTTTTCTTCTGCAATCACGTGCATTTTCTCATTTTATATCACATGATTTTACTTAAGTTTTCTTCTCACATTAAATATTCTCTATCCAATCTTCTCCTTTCAAATATAAAATAATTATTTTATTTTCTTTCATCAGTCGTTTTCATGCACAAGAAAATTCTTCTCTCCGTAATTGGTTGTTCAATTAAATGATATAATTGCTGCCGTAATCAGTTGGTAAATGTTTAAATTTCTTTAAACATTAAATCCTCAAACAATAATTCAAACTCACATTAAAACTTTTTCTGAATAAAAACCGCATATTGCTTTCACCATATGTATCATTACAACAATTGTACAATAAAAGAGAACGAGACCCATGTGGTTTTTATGTGTGCGCCGCAACAGGGAGAATAACAGTGGGAAGATGGGAGACCGGAGACAGACGGTACTCACATGTTATAGGGATTCATGCTTTTTATATTTTAGGAAATTTTATGTTGTTGTAAAAATTTTTTTTGCAATAAACAATTATAATTATGTATTTTTTTGAAATACATAGTTATTATCGGGAAAAAAAAATTCCAATTCAGCAAATAATTTTTAAAGAGAAAAAAAAAAAAACAGTTTTAAGATTATAATTATGTATTTCTAAAAATACATAGTTATAATCGATTGCTATAAAAAAGTTTCGTAGCAACATAAAAAAAATGAATACATACTTTTATTTTCTATATACACACGAAAGTGTGTGACAATGTAAGGATTATATAAGACTGAAAAAAGAAGAGAAAAAGGAACAGATGCGCCAAGAGCAATGGCAGAACAAGTTAACAACAATAATAGCAACAAGAACAAGACAAAAACACAAAAAGAAAATAATAACATTTTTGAGAAGAAGGTTATATTTATAAAAATTTTATTTTATAAACTCTTACAAATTATATTATGTCTCACCGGTAATATACTTTACTTTTAAGTAACAGTATATTACTGGTAAAATACAATGTAGTTTGTAAATTTGTAAATAAAAGTTTCACAGTATAGTCCTACTCTGAATGCTTCTAGTGAAATTGCATGGCCAATGAGCGGGAACAACTCGGTTTTTGTATGAATAAAACTCCAACAGAGTTTACCTGCATAACAATGAAAGTTAAGATAAAACTAGAAGTGGACTTTTGAGACCACCTCTTCACAGTTCTTGGTCCCTACACTTCTCTGTCCCTTTTTTTTCCATTCAATAATGTTCCTTCTATTCTATCCCTGCAGTTTTTCTGACATTCCTCTCAGATCCATCCCTCTCTCTTGCTCTTTTCTTCATTCCGTTGATTCCCTTGTCTTCTTTGCAGATATTTGAATTGACACAGCAGATAGGCCTTTCTCTTCTCTTTTACTCCCCAATTCTCAATGGCGTGAAATTGGGGAGTCTTGAATGTAAAGGAATAGATAAAGCCTTTAAAGAAATCATTTTACAATTTTATATCCTTTTCTGAATGGAGTGAGGTTTGACCAGTGATTCCTTTCGCTGTATAAATGTTGAAATCGAGGTAGATGGGATTGGAAAGTGAATTCAAAGCAAAGCTCTCATAACCACTTTCTGTTTTCTTTGCAAGTTACTTCTTCTGGTTAAACACTTTGCTCTTGATAGCCCCAGATCCAGTTCTGAGTTTCTGCTTTATAGTTCATTTCAGGCTAAAGGGTTTTGGGATTTTGGTTAGCATTAGTAGTGGTTTTTGAGCACCAAGGGTTGGTTCTGTGGCTCATGGTGTTCTGTGAGGGAATAAGGAGGTGTTGCTTTTTTGCCTATATTATAGATGGATAGGAGGAGTTGGCTATGGCGCAGAAAGTCATTTGAGAAAAGCCCTGGTGAAACTGAGAGTTCTGGATCAGTGTCATCTCATTCAGAAAGATTCTCTGATGATCAGGTAGAACCTTTTTGGCTACGTACATTGTTAACTTCTCTATTTTGCATGCTTTCATGGTTTGATCATATTTGTTTCCATCCTTTCTTTTGCATTACTGAACCGCATGGGGAAGGAGTGGGAGATATCATCCTACAACATAGTTAGCTCTTAGTATTTGTGATGTAGTGAACTTTCAGGGTAGTGGTCATTTTTGGAGGTGAAAGTTGTAAAGAACCAATTTAACCCAAAAGCTTAAACTGTTGGGTGAGGCTACATTAATGGTTTTATATATCTCAACATGCCCCCTCACACGAGAGTCCACTAGACTTAAAGGGTGAACGATGCACATACCCACCTACCTGTGCGAAGAAAGATATTTCACTAGAAAGAAAATAGGAGGCGGTGAAGATCAAACCCAGTACACCGAGGCTTTGATACCATGTAAAGAACCAATTTAACCCAAAAGCTTAAGCTGTTGAGTGAGACTACATTAATGGTTTTATATATCTCAACAGAAGTTGTAGTTTTTGTTGAGAGGGATGAAGAAGATAGATGGAGGGAATCTAATATGACATGGATTCAACACTCAATAGCACAAAATTGAGGTGTTATAAACAGAGAATGTGGCCTTATCCAAGGAGTAAGTGATGGGGAGGGAAAATAAAAAGAGAAAACCTTTTGCTGTAATTGCTAAGGCTTAGTTGAGTCAAGAGTACAAGAGACTGGAATCATAGTTCAACTTGTCTGTTGCTTGAGATAGTTTTTAAGTTTCTTGGCAAGCTGAAAACTGTTATTCCTTGGTATGCAAATTTTGAATGGAAGTATTCCTTTCTAAAGCATATAGGTCATTAAAATTCAGTCGTATTTTGAGATATCTGACTGTTCAAATTGTTGTAAGTTGGAATGGCAAAAATATGAATCTGATGCTTTTTCCATGCTGTAAAGGTATATTCCACCCAAACTACTCCATCTCCAGAAGCTACGTCTAAGGCTGCTCCAAATGAAGAAGTTACTAATGCGAAGACTATAACAGAAAAATTATCTGCTGCTCTCTTAAACATTAGTTCCAAAGAAGACTTGATAAAGCAGCATGCTAAAGTTGCTGAAGAAGCTGTCTCAGGTATTTGTTGATTGCCCATCTTGTATATCAATAATTTCTCCCTGACTTGGCAGACAAGTTTATACAATGAGAAAGTGCTTGAGGTATTGAAAAGTTGCAATCAACTTCGTTGTTTATTGGTCAGATTGTTGTATTTGTTCAAGTGCTGACTTTGTTATGGTTTATGAAAAATGAATATCTAAAATCATCTGAACATGATCCAGGGGTTATACTAAAATTTGCTTTATCTGCTTGTCCATGGTACAGGAGAAGCTTCTTCTCTAGAGGGATTATTGGGAAGTTTAATCCAAATTCTTTGAAAGACATCTATTTTATTTTCTTTTTTGAGCTAAAAACTTACATTAATTAATGAACTAAATACTTCTATATTGGCCTTTCATTTTATTTAGGCTGGGAGAAGGCTGAAAATGAAGTATTAACTTTAAAACAACAACTTGACGCTGAAAAACAGAAGAATTCAGTTCTTGAAGACCGAGTTAGTCATCTTGATGGGGAACTCGAGGAGTGCATGCGGCAACTTCAACAAGCTAGAGAAGAGCTTAAGGCTCAGCTTCAAACAGCTAAAGCAGATGCTGCTGCATCAGTTGGTTTTGATCTTCACCAGAGGCTTAAGGATGTGGAGAAAGGGAATTCAAGTCTTAAAATTGAGCTACAATATCGACTTGAGGAACTAGAATTCAGGACCATTGAGAGGGATTTAAGTACCCAAGCTGCCGAAAAAGCAAGCAAGCAACATTTGGAGAGTATAAAGAAGGTGGCTAAGCTCGAAGCCGAGTGCCGTAGACTTAAAGCCATGACTTGCAAAACATTCTCTGCTAATGATCACAGGTCTTTGAATGCCTCTTCAGTTTATGTGGAGTCTTTCACAGATAGCATGTCAGATAGTGCAGAGAGGCTAATTGTAGTTGAAAGTGATATGCACAAGTTAGGAGGATGGGAGATGAATGAAGGTGAGCCAAGCAATTATGATTCATGGCAATCTTCTTTAATTACAGAAGATCAATTTAAGAATGAAAACTCTACTGGAAAAAATTGTATGGTCCTTTCAACTGAGATCAATCTGATGGATGATTTCCTTGAAATGGAAAGGCTTGTTGCATTGCCAGATACAGAAAGTGTAAGCAGTTTTCTTATGGTAGGACATGCATCAGACCAACCTAATGTTGGCCAGGGCACAGTAAATACTGAAGTGGAAGCTTTGGTTAAAAAGAATGCTGCATTGGAAAAGAAGCTAGAGAAAATGGAGGCAGATAAACTTGAGCTTGAGATGGATTTAACCGAGTGCCAAAAGCAGCTTGAGGCATCACAGAATAGGATAAAGGAAATGGAGTTGGAGGTAGCAGAGCTTCAAACTCAGTTAGCTCTTTCAAAAAAATCAGATGAAGAAGCATATGAAGAACTAAAAGAAACCCAAGCAAAGAATGAGATAGTTGAGTCAAAACTCAGAGTTTCTCAAACTGAGGTAGAAGAATTGATTTCAAAAATTTGTTCATTAGAGGATGAGATTGAGAAAGAGCAAGCTTTCTCTGCTGAGAATTTGGCCAAGTGTGGGAACTTGGAGGATGAGCTTTTCAGAATGAAGCATGAAGCACAACTTCAGCAAGACACTGAGATACTACATAGGGAAGGTTTTAATAGTGAGTTAAACTTAAAGCAGGTCAGTTTGGTAACACACAATAGGAACTCTATAATTTAAGTTTCCTTCAATTTCTTTGTTGTTTAAACAGACTAGTTAAAATATTGTCAAGTGCATGATGCTTTAAGCTAAGTTTTAGTCCAAATATTAACATGTTAGAGTCCACATGAAGATTTGTTGCAATTGCATTTGATGACTAAATAGCTAAATATCAGTGATGTTTGTTGTGTAAATATCTCACATTAACCATTAGTTACTTACTCTTTTCATAATAATAGTTTGGCATCTCTTAATGCAGGAGAAGGAACTTGAATTGGCTGCTAGTAGATTTTCTGAATGCCGTAAAACCATTGAATCTCTTGGACTGCAATTAAAGTCCCTTGCAACAGTGGAAGACTTCCTACTTGATTCAGAGAACCCTATGGAGTTAACTTGTCAAGTTACATCAGGTCCCCATAATGGTGGTGAGCAGTTGAAATTACATAATAGTGATTTGAGTTTTCCCAAAAGAGATTCTGAATCATCAGTTTAGTTAAACCCATTTGTTACCTATTAAAAAAGCAATACTAGTTTTGGTAGATTCTACACTAGAAGCAAGAATGTAAGCAGAACAGCAAATCACTAAAAAGGTAGGTGGATAAAAGAAAATGTGAATTGTAAAATGTGGTTTATAATTATGGGAAATAATAGGCTTATGTTTTAGGAGACTACTATCTTATGTCATATATACTTCGATAGTTGAACTGTCATTTTTTATTTTTTTTGTTTTTTTCCTTTAAAAGGGTGAACTCCATCATTTTGTGTCCTAGCATAAGATATGCTCTCTCATGCAACATAGAGTAGACAAGCCCGTATAGTTATTCAACAAGTGTAAATCCGTACTTACTTATTTATATATAAATAGCACTGCTTGCAAAAGTAAAATTGTTCACACATCAGTTACTGCTTCGTCCTTGGCTCTAAGGGAGTTGGGATTGTCAAATGAGTTGTGTTTTATTCATGACATTGTCTATAATTGTTCAAACTCTTTTGAAAAGTAAGTGTGTGCTTTTTGGGCTACACCACAATTAATTTCATGAACAGTTTGAATGCACAAAACTTATAAGAATGTCTCAAAAAAAATTTATTTTTTTTTTTAATACGAAATGGGGCCGGAGCCCAAAAGAAAAACTAAAACAAGTAATTGCCAGCCTCAGAGGCCAGCATACACCCCCAAAGCAGGGGGACTCTCATGGTGAATCTTCAGCTCCTCAGCTGAGTTGCAAGGAAATTTGGCCAAAATGTCTGCGCACCCATTCCTTTTCCTGCTGATATAATGTAATTTGACTTCCCACTCCTTCGAACACCACTGCTTTATACAGCTTTCAATATGAGGAATTGGTCCCATACTATCCCTATTATTATTCCTATTATTGAGACACTTTATGGCTACTGCAGAATCACTTTCAACAATAATTTCTTCCACTCCACAGTGCCAAGCAAACTGGAGTCCTATGAAAATAGCCCAGACTTCAGCCTCTAGAGAGGAACAAGACCCTATCCCATACGTGAACCCTTTCCCCCAAACTCCCTTTTCATCTCGAAGCAGGCCTCCACATGATGCCTTCTTGGAATGAATGTTCACTGCTCCATCAACATTGAGTTTCCACCACCCCCTCGGGGGTGGCATCCACCTCTCAGCTTCAGAATTATCTTGTGAAGCAGCATGACCAATCTTACTCTCCCTAGCAACCACAATATCAGAAATAAAGCTAGAAATTACCGGAATTGCGTTTAAGGGTCTAGAGAATGATGGGTCATGCACCTCCTTGTTTCTCCAAGTCCAAAGGTACCAGATTGTTGTTACAAAAATATCAATCCAGTCCAACGCTTGCCGGTGCTTTCAACCACACGATAGATTTTTTTAGAAGGGGAAAAAAAAGTCATCACAGTAGAGCTTCTTTTATTTGTTTATTATTATTGTCTTTTATTTATTTATTATTATTATAATTTAATAATTAATTAATGAATATAAAACGACTAAAATTTTTATGAGATTTCTTAATTTTACAATTACGTAAGCTGATTGATATATATATATATATATATATATATATATATATATATATATATATATATATATATATATATATATGGTAAAATTATTTCTCCAGCTGCTGGACGTCAAGCAATAAATCTTACATAATTGATTGGTTATAATTCCTCGTATTTAATGTTTTCATCTATTTTTGTATGAATATGATTCTCCAAATTTATTTGTTGGACGTCAAGCGGCAGGAGAAAAGTAAAGCCATATATATATATATATATATATATATATATATATATATATATATATATATTCAACTAATAAGTTACAAGCCAATTAAGTTTTTTCTTTTAAAAAAAAATTGCATTCTTTTTTAGAAATATTTTTTAAAATTTATTTTAAGTTGCGTTTTGAATACAGTATTTAAAAATCATTTTTATTGTAAAAACTAATATTTTAACCTTTTTTTTGTAGAAACCAAGAATATTGGTTTCAAAAAGTATAATGTTTGGTTTTTATTGTTGCATTTTTTTTTTAAGTTGGTATTGAAACATGTTTCGGATGGCCCACAACACAGCGGCCCAAAGGTCCAAGCCCAATCTCGACCCCCTATCCATGTCAGCCCTATCAACTGTCAGCCCTCCAACCCCCAACGCGACGACACTCCCTAGGGGAAACACCAAAATGTCCCATCTTGGGACCTCAACCCCCAAAGGTGTCCGTCCCAGATACCATAAGAGGAAATTGCCCTTTGTCGCACGCTGACACCGCCAGGCACAGGGGGCGCATCGCTACTATCATAGCAGCGCCTGCCACGCCCAGTAGCGTCTGCCACCCTTAGCAGATCCCAAGGAGGGTTGACCCCCTCCTCACCAACCCACATAAGATTAGCATCACCTTCCCCTATAAATAGCCCCATTGGCACATCAAGAAGGTATCTTATGTATCGTTATTTTGCCCATTTATATTGAGTCACACATACACACACCTAACCCCATTGTTGACTGCTTACTTCATACTTGGAACAGTGCCTCTTAGCTTGGTCTCTACCTGTGTTAAGGGTATCATCCATACAGTGACTCTATCCCCAAAGGGAACATAGTGGGCTTATAGATCCCAACGGTACATTGGCGCCGTCTGTGGGGATCGAACCCACGACCACACGGGATGGTTCTCACCCCCGCCATGCGTTGGATTGGGACGGTTCTCACCCCCAGCCAACGACCAAGTAACGGGACGGTTCTCACCCCCGCCATGCGTTGGACTGGGACGGTTCTCACCCCCAGCCAACGACCAAGTAACGGGACGGTTCTCACCCCCGCCGTGCGTTGGAATGGGACGGTTCTCACCCCCAGCCAACAACCAAGTAACGGGACGGTTCTCACCCCCGCCATGCGTTGGACTGGGACGGTTCTCACCCCCAGCCAACAACCAAGTAACGGGACGGTTCTCACCCCCGCCATGCGTTGGACAGGGACGGTTCTCACCCCTGCCATGCATTGGTCTGGGACGGTTCTCACCCACGCGTCAATTAATGGAAAGTTACAACATATTAGACCCATGCATTGGGTGTGAGTAAGAAGGATTAAACAAGGAGCGGCAAAATTCGTTAATAACTAAAGAAGTACAAGTCCATGGTTGACATACCAACCATGGAAAAAAGGGGAAAGCTAACGGTTGGCATACCAACCGTGCAAAGGAAAAATCTAAATTTACAAATTAAACTTGACGGTCTCCCGTAGGGGTCACCTCTTCTGCAGCTACCAAGGCTTGTTCAGCCACGCCAGCGGCGACAACACCACCCCCACTCTCCGTATCTGGGCCAAATAAAGTCACGCCAGCAAGTCTCGTCGACAAGTCACGCCCAGCCTCATCCTCAACAGGATGGCCATCACCGATTGCGTTGCCAATAAGAGGGACTTCTGGTGAGCCTTCATCTTCGTCAGTGTCGGGACCCTCCTCAATTACCTCCACCTCGCCACCTGCTAGCCGCTCAATTATCTTGTTTCCTTCCACCTCATACTCAGGGCTGAAACCGGTTATGTCAAGCTCAGGATGTCGGACGTAGACTTGTCGAATCGCATTGTTGAACGACTTGTACATAAGGCTCGCCAAGGCTTCCTCCAATTCTTCAACCCGCCCAGTTGATTTTTTTAGATCTTCCAGAGTGGCGTGAAGGTTCCCATGCACGGAGACCAATTCAGCAGATAATTGGTCTTTTTCCGATTGGAGGCCCTCTTTGTCCTTTGTGGACTCGTCCAACAATTTTGACAAGTCATCTTTTTCGGAGGTTAGGCGCTTAACCTCTTCACTCGCGTTCTTCAGCTGCGTAGCCAGAGACTTGTTAGCAGCTTTTTGTTCACTAACCTCCTTACCAAGGCGTCCAACATCGGTGGTCAGACAATCTACCTTACTCCCCATCTCATCCAGGCGATCATCCGGAGCGGAGCAGCGGCCGTCAACAGCAAGGGCGACCTTTTGGATACCCAAGATTCGGCCAATGACCACTTGCGTACAATTCAGGATTTCCTGGCGATTGATTCATTCTGGCACCACCATCTTAGGTTGTCCGAGGTTAGGAAAAGTGGAGTCAAGGTCCCTTTCTGATAACTTGAGGGCCATGCCAACTGGGATCTCAGCAGGAGAAAGAACCTTCTGCGCACCCGCTGTTACCAAGAGCCCTTCACCACCAGGAGCACTAGTCACCATCATCCCATCATCACCAGAGTCCTCATGAAAGCCACCCAAGACATGGCCGTCGTAATCTGTTAACTGCCTCGACTCAGATAACTCAAGGCGCGACATCTTTGAACCCCCAGGCAGGACTAAGTTTTCGTCTCCTCCCCTTTTCAGCCTTGAGCTTTCACGCCCAGGCGACACTGATCCGAATGTCGACTCGCTCGTCAACGAACCTCCCACCACATTCGTGGGTTCTTTAATTATAGAGACAGTCGCCCTCCTCTCCAGCTCACCAGCAGGAATGTCAGCCGCAGATCAAATTTCTTCCGGCGGTGGTGAACTTCTTTCTTTTTTCCTTTGTCCACATCTTTTCTCTTCGCGGCGGGGCTGGGTGCAACCCGAGGAACCACACCCTTAGCAGCCTTAACCTTGGCAGCCGCCTCACGTGCAAGTCTCAATGTTTCCACCAGCAAGCTCTCAACTGCAAGATAGGAAAGACAAAGTGTTAGTAAAGACAGTTAATACTCACAACATAGCCATAAATGGTACGAATCACCTCCACACCTCCATAACACAACACTTTCTTCGTAGGCCACCGATCAAGGCCTCCCTTAACCTCCACAAACCAATCCACTACCAATACTTCTTCATGAGACAAGGCTTCGTGCCCAAATGAATACTGACTGGCAGGAATCTTATAATGGGCCTTGGTCCAATATAGCTCAAACTGACTTTTCCCACTCTCTCGGTCAACGAAAAAAGGCAATTCCCCCTCGCCAAGTACTGGTTGAATCCAGAAAAAAGTTTCCCTCCAGTTCTTATATGAATTGGCGTACTAAGCAAATATCGATCCCAATCCGGTCCCCACCTTCAGCGAAACCCAGCTAAGCTTTTTCAACGAGGGCGACACCTGGAAGCAATAAAAGAATAACCGCACAGAGCACACCCATTCAAAATATCGGTATATCTTTTCAAAGACCCGAACAAACGCCCAAGCATTAGGGTAAAGTTGAGAAGGCGCAACCCGTAGATGGGCTAGCACCCCCATCTCGAACTCAGATAAAGGAAACCTAACTTTCTGATCCGTAAAGTGAGTCTTGCTCACCATGAACCGCCATCGAGAGATCTCCCTACGGCGAGGCTTTTCACAAACTCGGTCAGCATCCCTAACCGCAATGCTTTACCACTTCATATCGTCTTCGGCACTTTCAGTGAAATCAAAATTTCCTTCTGATTGATAAGCCTGGTCCAAAATAGCCCCGCTGATATAACAAGATGAAGAGGATGCCACCATCGGGTTTACCCAATCCCTCGCCAAAAAGCGTTCGTAATTTTACGCAACCGCCATAAGTCAAGAGAATACCCTTAAATCAAACCTGGGAGCGACAAACATGATATGCCTCCAGCATATGTATAAATCTAAGCCAAAAAGAGAAAGAATCTTGATCAATCCTGGATAAAAAGGGTTAGAATAACTGATAATTTGATAAATCTCAATCAGAAAAAGTCTTATGCGATCTTGGTGCCAGCATAAATGTGATGCCCCTCAGCCTTATGAAAAAGCCGGGAATTAATGAAGTAAAGCCAACAAGGATGAAGGTTCAACTTGCCGACCACTCAAAAAAGCAAGCACATGGTATTGTGGAAGATTTGTTCGTCAAGGTAAACAAATTTCTAATTCTTGTTGATTTTGTTATTCTTGACATTAATGAATATGCCAGTGTGCCTATGATCCTCGGGAGGCCATTCTTAGCAACCTCCAGGGCGCTAATCGATGTACCTAAGGGAGAGTTGATAATGCGCGTGGATAGAGAGCAAGCAACATTCAAGGTACTTACAAATGAAGCTCTATTGCTTGCATCTCAACCTAAAAACCAAATTAACTACATTGTGGAGAAAAAGGTTGAGAAATGGAACAAGAAGGAAGTCCATTAGAGGCATGAGGAAAGCAAGCCAAAGGTTAAGATGGAAAAGCCTAAGAGCAAGGAAGAACATGTGAAACCTAAGCTTAAAGTTTATGAGAAACCTCCTCCTCACCCACGTGCATATGATCCTGGAAAGACACAATACTGGATCAAGAAGACTGGGTCATCAATGCTAGCATGCTTTCAACCACCGTAATCACATGGGGTACATCAGGCTCGTGACGTTAAACAAGCGCTAATTGGGAGGCAACCCAATAGTAGTTTTTCTGTTTTTATTTTATTTATTTTATTTGCTTAGTTAGTTTATTTTTAACAAGTCAAGTAATTGGTGAATTAGTGACCATATGAAAAAAAATTAAATCTGGGAATTGGCGCTAGTAGCGCCACAAGATTGAAAATAGACAGTGAGCTCCGCGCTCGCAGCGTGAAATCCACACTGTCAGCGCCAGAAATCCACAGAAGACTCGCGCTAACAACGTGAAATCCACGCTGACAGCGCCACTGGGTCCAAAAGTTCCAGTGAGATCCGCGCTCACAGCGTGAAATCCACGCTATCAGCGCTAGTGTTCTCACCATTTACCTTGACTTTAATGTTTTCTTTTTGCTATTTTTAGATTATGGTTTGATTATATTCTCTTTTACATGCTGAGTTATGCTTATTCTGTTTACTGTTTAACAAGAGTGTGTGTGTGTTCCACCTGCGCAGAATTAGCTTCACTCGACTAGTATAGTTGTTGCTGAGGACAACAACGTTCTAAACCTGGGAATTGGTTGCATACATTATGTGATACCTGCTAACTGCGGAACTACAAAATATAGAAGACTTCTAACAGAAATTTTTCTGAAAAAGGGGAGATATTTTAACCTTCAATTTTTTTTAGTTTACTTTAATTTTTGCTGTTTTAATTCAATTAATTTTATTCAATAGTTCAAGTTTTTTTCAGAAAAACAAAAAAAATACAATAGTGAATTCCTGAACAACGTTCCTAGATTTTTTCAAAAGCTTACTCAAGAAGTAATTAGATTGAATTATAAGAAGCATGATATCTGTAGAGCATTCAATTGTTTTTATAATCGGAGAATGATGACTGCTCATTTGTATAACTATTTTAGTGAAAATTCTTAGATAATACTTGATGTGAAATTTTGAAATTAGATTCTAATTTGAATTACAACTGTGAGGATTTGAGCCTAAACAGAAATATATTTTTTCAGAGAGGCCTCACTGTAGTAGTTTTCTAGAACTTGAACTGTTTCTCTGGCTTGCATGCATTACTGACATGATAAAGGCATATTTATTCTTGTTAACTTAGAGCCAAACAACCTACGTAAAAGAATTTTTCATTGTTAGCCCTTTTGAGCCTTAGACCAATTTATTCAAAAACCTGATTAAAATTACTTAACCATTTCTCCATTGACACACCTTGAAAGAGATTGAAATGCTGATCAGAGGAAAAAGTCAAGGTACTTCTCAAAAGAAAAGTTAAGTAAGTTGAAAAAGGAAACAGAAAAATGGTCTGCAAAAATTCTGAAAAAGAAATGCAGCTCAAAAGAGAGAAGAAAGAAAACATCTGCAAACAAGGAAAGAAAAGAAAAAGGTAGTGAAAAAGGAAAAAGAATCCCAAATTGATGAAATGTGGCAGAATTAAAAGACTGAGAAGGAAATAATATCAAAAATCTCAGGATTTCAGTCTCTCAAATTAATCAGCCTCTGACCAAAATATTCTCACCCCCAAACCAGGCCAAGTTATAACCTATCAAAGACCTTTTGATCAGTCTATGCATGTCAAATAGGTTCCTCAATCTTAGGAATTGAGAATATGTTCAAGCTTATGGAATTACTGCTACACTGATGGAATAAGTGTGAACCCTCAAACACTAGAGTGATGAGAGTATATTTATCTGGTGAGGAATATTCAAGTGAGGATCTGGTTTCTTAATACAACTGAAAATCATTGTTTGAAGTTTTTAATAGGGAGTTATACATGCATAGCAGTCTAATTTCTTAAGATGTTCATGTTCCATGTTTTTCTTCACAGAGTTAATCTTTGCTTCTAACTTTTATCTATTACATTGCTGAGGACAACAACGTTCAAATATGGGAATTGTTTGATATGCCTCCAGCATATGTATAAATCTAAGCCAAAAAGAGAAAGAATCTTGATCAATCCTGAATAAAAAGGGTTAGAATAACTGATAATTTGATAAATCTCAATCAGAGATCACGCAACTGATTTCCTTTTGATTTTGTAGGAAAACAAGACAGAAAGAAGCCCAAGTGAAAGTTTCCAAGCTGAAGCCCCACGCTACTAGCATGGAACTCACGCTAGTAGCGCCAGAATTAAATTTCATCCAGAGACATCCACGCTCACAGCGTGAAACTCACGCTAGTTGCGCCAGACTTTCTTGCAACCCACGCTCACAACGTGGGAACCACTCTAGTTGCGTGAACTTCCAGTAACGTGAATAAAACTCCCACGTTCACAGCGTGGGAGGTGTGGAAAATCAACAGTAAATCCTGTTTTGTATCAGAAAGAGATTGACCGGAGATTCACGATGAAGATTTAATCAAGATTTCTACACAAGGGCAAAAAGCCTATAAATAGAGACTCAAACCCCAGGAAAAAGAATCTTTGACTGGAGAGAATTCTTCGAGGCTCGCGTTGGAGATCGCGATTCCAACAGAGTTGAAGAACGAAGATCATTGATCCTTCACCTTCTTTTTCTTTATTGTTTTCATGAATACTTTTTATTTCTTTTATTTGTTTAAGCTAGCTATGTCTGGCTAGTTTCTTTTTGTAGTTAGGATCACGGACCCGATGTGAATCCTTTATATTTTCTGTATTGATATTTTATAAGTTAATTAGTTAGTTTGTTTTATTCTACCTGGTTTAATTTTTCATATCATGTTTTGAACTGATCACTCTAAATTATAGGGCTTTGAGAGTTAGGACTCACAATAGACATATTGGGGTTTTAGTCTGGACAAGGGTAAAATGACAATTTGTGTATGATCTAGACATAGGCTTATAAAAATTGCAGACTCATAATTCATTTGCTTAATGCTTAATTCAAGAGGGATTACTAAGACATTAGGATTCTAATTGGATTAAGAGGTTGAAATCTCTAAGACATTAGGGTTCAACTATTTTATAGGGAAATAATGAATTATCTCAGCAAACGAATTAATTAATTATAAAATATAATATAGGAATATAAGGGAGGATCAAAGGTGAAGTGCATCCTGGTTACATCCTTTTTATAAATTTTTCATCAATACTTTCACGCGTTCTTGATCTTTTCTTGCATGCGTTAGAAATTAATTGTTTTTAAATTCTGTTTTTAAATATTATTTTATTTTAAATTCTGTTTTTAAATTCCAAAATCAATTATCTTCACAATTCAAACCAATTTTATTTTCCAACTTAAGGGACATAGTTAAACTAGTATTTGGCTGCATTAATCCTCGTGGGAACGATACCCTACTTATCACTTTATTATTTGGAACGAACGGTATACTTGCCGATTTCGCAACAAAACACAGTCAATCGCCAAATGCTTTAACAGACGTCAAGAAGATCAACAAAGAGTCAAACTCTGAACCTTAATATCACCCAACTCCTACTCCCCGGTCCACCGGCATCCCCTTATCGATAACTCAATCAAAAAACAACTCAAACACAAGAATCTTACCAGAAGAGTCAAAGGTTTCCGAAGAGCTCGATGTGTAAAAATCTGAATAGCTTAAAGAAGAAGGCCACCATGCAAGCGGTATCTTATAAAGCCCCAAGTCTTCATAAATGGCATCCCACACGCCATACCTTACAAGTCGACCATCCTCTGGGTGGTATCTACCTAATCGGTTTTCAGTAGATTCGTCATATTTACGGCGATGGAAAGACTGGGAAATGTTGGGAATATGGCCACGAGATGTGCACAAGGTAACCAGAGATTCAACAGTCGGATGGGTTGTCCTTAAGGGGAGAGACTTGTAATAATACTCTAATGGACAATTTTGCGGTTGGCGGTTAAAAGAGGATAAAGGCCGAATAAGTCGCCCTGCTCCAAAAAATGAGCGCTGCGAATCACGGCGGCGCGAACCAGTCCTCTAAT
Organism: Gastrolobium bilobum; assembly: GCF_033153095.1. Taxonomy (NCBI): domain Eukaryota; kingdom Viridiplantae; phylum Streptophyta; class Magnoliopsida; order Fabales; family Fabaceae; genus Gastrolobium; species Gastrolobium bilobum. Next base: position 55,977 of record NW_026899044.1, read on the forward strand.
CATAAGAACGACCAGAAGACCTAGAATGACTCCTCCGTGAAGGGCGAGGCCTAACCCCTTCACCAGACCCACCAGATCGTCGCCTTCTAGATCCAGTAGACTGGCGCCTACCAGATCTAGAAGCGTTCTCACCAGTCACCACCTGACGCCCACCATGAAGACGGGAACCAGACGCCTCACCAGAATACGGAGCCACAAGTCCCAAAGCCCTCTCCGACAAGAGATGTTGAATCTCCTCTTCACTGAAACCCAGAAGTTCAGGTATCCTACCATGGCGCAACGAATCAACCCCAGGAATTAAAGAGCGATATGGGGGAACGCTACTGCCTTCCCCACCACGACTAGCAAGGTATTCCTGCATAGCTGGCCCCACTGCACAGCCATCGAGCGCGTCGAAAGCTTCATCAAACTCCTCCTCTTTAACATCCACCTCCAACTCAGGGGAGACCAAACCAGTCAAGTCTGTTAACTTGACCATCACAAGAAAAAGGAGAAGGGAAGCAAAGCCAAAGAAATTTAAAGAAATATCAAAGCTACAAGCCAGAAACACTGTACCTGAGATAACGCAGAGAATGAAGAAAGGAAGACCGACACGAGCACTCTCACAAAGAGAGAAAGCGCAAATAAGGAAGGCAGGAACACGAAGAGCCTGAGATTTGTGAAGAAGGTCCCCAGGGAGGGACAAACCTCCCTTAAATAGGGTGAGAAGGATAAGGATGGCGTACACGTGTAGTACCCCACCATTTCGACCGTAGGATAACACAACCGTCAGATAATAGGCGGTTGTGATGAGGGGCCTAATGGTAATTACAGGGGGACATGACACCCCTTGTAACACCCCGTATATATCTGGTAATGTTATCATATCATCGTATTAAGCTGCGCTTAATTAAAAATGCGGAATATCTTTTTCTTTTCATTTATGACGTCATTATCATTACCAACTTGCTTAATTAATCATTTAAATAAAACCATGCCTGTACGTAAATTGCAAAAGACAGCTAACTGAATACCTCATTAATTAAAATAACAGATATAAGTCTCTAGTCACGGAAATACAACACGTAGACCGGACAACCTACTAAGTTATACAACTCAACTCAAAGTACTAACATAAAGTGGCATGGACAAACCCCATGCTCACCCAAATAAGGCACAAGCCCAACAGAAGTTTCAACATCATCAGCATAATAAAAGAACCTAAAAACATAACATCAGCAGAATATCCAGCATCCAACATGTCAGCATAATAAACAGCAACAATCATCAACTAAGCTCTGGCCTCCTGCCGCTAGAAGCATCAGCCCCCATAATACCTGAACCTGAAATAAGCGCCCCCAAACGTGGGGTGAGATCTCTAAACAAAAAATCTCAGTAAGACAAGGGGTCCTCAAGGATCTTCCACCCCAAGCTCACTTAGATGTGCAATATAAGTTCTATAAGTAGTACTTCAATATCAGTTCCAAATTTGTGCAATGCAACAGATATTCATGTCATGTGTGTTATAACTATTCTACTGATAAGAGAAATGCAGGAATACGTCTATTACCCACATAATACCAGCCCATGCTGTACCCGCCCACAGGAATCACATGGCCAAGAAACTTTACAGACTTGAGCCAAAACTCACATTTCGAAGGCTTAGCATAAAGCCTTTTCTCCTTCAGCACTTGCAACACAATCTTCAAGTGCTCAGCATGCTCATTCTCCGTCTTGGAGTAAATCAAAATGTCGTCAATGAAGACAATCACAAACTGATCCAGGTACGGCTGGAAAATCCTGTTCATGTAGTCCATGAACACTGCGGGTGCATTTGTTAGTCCAAAAGGAATCACCAAATACTCATAATGACCGTATCTCGAACGAAACGCGGTCTTCGGGACATCTTCCGACTTCACCCGAATCTGATGGTATCTAGACCGGATATCGATCTTCGAATACACACAAGCACCCTTCAGTTGATCCAACAAATCATCAATGCACGGAAGAGGATACTTGTTCTTGATTGTCACCTTGTTCAGCTGTCTGTAGTCGGTGCACAATCGCATAGTCCCGTCTTTCTTCTTCACAAAAATAATCGGTGCTCCCCATGGAGACACACTCGGTCGAATGAAGCCTTTCCCTGAAAGGTCCTCAATGTGCTTCTTCAGCTCAGCCAACTCTGGTGGTGACATCCGATATGGAGCCAATGAAACGGGCCGCACACCAGGCAATAAGTCAATGGAGAACTTAATCTCCCTCTGCGGCGGAAACTCAGGGATGTCCTCAGGAAATACCTCGAGGAACTCCCTCACCACAGGAATGCCAGTGATATCCTCATGTGTCCCACTCACCAAACCTCCCAACATCACATAGCCAAAAGCCACTGCTCTCAAGGCCCTCCTAGTCTGCAGGACTGAAATGAACGGCGAGAAACTGGCTGTGGACCCACACGGAGACATACCACTCTCTTGGCACAACAATCAATCAAAGCACAGTTTCTGGACAGTCAATCCATACCCAGAATAATCTCAAGGTTGGACATCGGCAATCCTATCAGATCCACCGAGAATTCACGGTCATCCCACTGAAACGCCACATCACGATGAACAGTAGAGGAATCACACCTTTCTCTGGTGGCGGTGGTCACCCGCAACGGTGGAGAAAGAACAGACATGGGCAACTCAAGCCCCACAGCAATCGGGGTAGCAATGAAGGAATGCGTAGCCCCGGAGTCAAACAACACATCGACATAAGATCCACCAATGGAAACAGTACCTCTAACCAGGTTCGGAGCTCTGTCCGACTGCTGACGATCCAAAGTATACACTCGCCACGTGGCAGGTGGCACCTCTGGTGCCGCTGTAGGTGGAAGGGGAACCATCCGCAATGGAACTTCTTGAACTGCTGCAGCTCTTGCCGTCGATGACGGACACTCTCTAGCATAGTGGCCCTCCTTGCCACACTGGAAACAGATAGTCTGACCGGTAGCACACGGCCCCAAATGAACCTTCCCACAACCCGAGCATCTGGGAGTAGGAGGTCTCGCTGAACTCCCCTGAGTAAAACTCCTCTTGAACTGACTAGGCGCCTGCCTAGCAGCCAACTGCTTCCCCTTGCCTTTGCCAGTAAACTTTCTGTCCTTCCAGGAAGTGGAACTACCAGCTACCTTCGTCTCAGCCACCTTGGCCCTCTTGGCCTTACTCGAGTTACAGAAATCCTCGATGTCCCGACACTGCTGCACCAGTGTTCCGAAGTCTCTAGAAGCAAACCTCGCAAGGTAACCAACAATATCCTCACTAAGTCCCCTGCGAAACTTAGCAGCCAAGAAAATAGGAGTAGGTCTCTCCATCCGGAAGTGCGCAAACTTCACTAGCTCATTGAACTTAGCCAGGTACTCGTCAACAGACAACGAGCCCTGTACCAATTTGTTGAACTCTCCTTGTTTCCTCTCCTGTGCATCATAGGGAAAGTATCTGCCCAAAAAGCAGTCCTCAAAGAATAGCCATGTCATAACATGATCCTGCATCTCAAACGCATGAGAGGTGTTCATCCACCACTTATGGGCATCGCCCTCCAACATGTAGGTAGCGAACATCAGCTTCTGCGGGTCGGTACACTGCATGACCCAGAAGATCTTGTCAAGCGCCTGTAGCCATCTCGCTGCAGCAATAGGATCATAAGACCCATCAAAGGAAGGTGGCTTATACTTACGGAAAGCATTCAGCCGGCGATCAATCACATCTCTATCCTCCGCAGGCATCGGGAAGGCCTGCATCGCCCCAGTCAGGTGGTTGCCATCTCCCATATGGCTCTAACTGTCGTCCTGTAGACTGGGTGGAGGTGGTGGCGGTGGGAACTGACCAACAGCAGGACCAGCTCTCATCTCCTCCAACATGACCCTCATCATAGTCATGTTCGCCAAACGGTTCGCCTCTAGAGCATCCTCTGTGGCCTTCTGGTTCGTTTACCTAACAACATCCGTCATTGCCACGTTGGCCAATCTAGTGGCCTCCTGCATCTCAGCCAATGCAGTCAGGATTGGGTCGGGTTGACCCTCAGCAGTCTCTCGTGTTCTCCTGGATCCTACCATGACTCTGCACAAGTTACACAAATTATGAGTTGATCAGGCCAACACAATGTGATCACATATGCATCATCATAATAAAACTCAACGGAGCAAACACACAAGACAGACACAACCAAGCATCCTAGTTATTGCAATACATATAGGCTTTTCCCTCGAACCATTGCTCTGATACCATAAACGTAACACCCCGTATATATCCGGTAATGTTATCATATCATCGTATTAAGCTGCACTTAATTAAAAATGCGGAATATCTTTTTCTTTTCATGTATGACGTCATTATCATTACCAACTTGCTTAATTAATCATTTAAATAAAACCATGCCTGTACGTAAATTGCAAAAGACAGCTAACTGAATACCTCATTAATTAAAATAACAGATATAAGTCTCTAGTCATATAACTACAACACGTAGACCGGACAGCCTGCTAAGTTATACCACTCAACTCAAAGTACTAACATAAAGTGGCATGGACAAACCCCATGCTCACCCAAATAAGGCACAAGCCCAACAAAAGTTTCAACATCATCAGCATAATAAAAGAACCTAAAAACATAACATCAGTAGAATATCCAGCATCCAACATGTCAGCATAATAAACAGCAATAATCATCAACTAAGCTCTGGCCTCCTGCCGCTAGAAGCATCAGCCCCCATAATACCTGAACCTGAAATAAGCGCCCCCAAACGTGGGGTGAGATCTCTAAACAAGAAATCTCAGTAAGACAAGGGGTCCTCAAGGATCTTCCACCCCAAGCTCACTTACATGTGCAATATAAGTTCTAAAAGTAGTACTTCAATATCAGTTCCAAAATCCGTGCAATGCAACAAATATTCATGTCATGTGTGTTATAACTATTCTACTGATAAGAGAAATGCAGGGATACGTCTATTACCCACATAATACCAGCCCATGTTGTACCAGCCCATGCTGTACCCGACCACAAGAATACCCCATGGCTTCCTGTTTAGACGGAACACCACATACATATTATATAGCATTTGCACTTAACAGTTCAATAGCATTTCAGCAAAACAATACATGAAAACACATCATGCATATAAATCATCCCCCCATGGGACATGGTGGAACAAACAATGGCTAAACCGAGGATACGAAAGCTTACCTTGGAAGCTAGCTATCCAAGCCAAGAGTCCACAATAACTCAGAGTCCACAAACAGCAGGATCACAATCTGTTTGGACCAACAATGTTATCAATATTTATGCACAACAAGCATAAGATTTAAAAAAAACGCCCTTCCTTTACGTTTTAAGTCTTTAGACTTCTCTCAAAGTCATAAGCCGTTAATCACTTGATTCTGACTTAGTTTAATTATTACAGAAGTCCATATAAGTCGATCATGGGTCCACCAACCCAAAATGACATTCTGTATGAACAGTACCGTCACTGTTCGAAAATTCCCAAAATATCCGGATATTTGTCGGGGGCATATCTGGATATCAATATCCGGATATTCGGATCCCCATATCCGGAAATCAATATCTGGATATGCATATCCGGATATTTCGCGACAGAATGCAATTCTGCATTTCGCGAGATATCCTTCCAAAGGTTTGGTTTTTAACCTATTCCAAAGTCCAAGCATGCATGATTAACCTCTTTTAAGTTCATATAATTGTTGGTTACTTGTTTAACTCATTAAACATGCCAAGACACCTCTTTTAACCATTAAAACTCATGATCAAGGTTAGGCAACTCACCCCAAGGCTTAAAACAGCAAGGAATGATGCTCTTGGAACTCACTTGAAGCTCCCAAAGCTCAGCACAGCCAGGGACACGAAAATGCCTCCACCATGGTTGGTTCTTGCACCCAAAGATCGCTCCTTGGACCTCAAAGTGCCATGACCAAGGCTCAAACCACCCAACTCCCAAACCAGCTCTCAAAGCTCCACCAAACAGTGGCTGAGTGTCCAGAAAATGCAGCCTCACACTCTCACAACCCACCCTACCAAGTGTTTGCAAGATCAAGAGGAAGAATCAAGAAGAAAATGGCCCCAAAGCTCAAGAAATGGTGAAGGAAATGCAATGGAACAGTGACAACCACTCAACCTCCAAGTGTGTCACGTAGGAAGTCTAATGTGCCTAGGGTTTTGGGCCAAGCAAGGGTATTTATAGAGGTTTACAACTTAAACACACAATATTAGCGCTAATGGCTACACTTAGCATTTTAATCCCAAACTCAGGATTCTTAACCTACTCATTTTTACAAGATTTATCATATTTTTATTTTATTTTTCGCAGCACCTTTCTGGTACGCGCTTTTCATAGCCAGTATCAGTTTCTGGCACCAGTTCTCATTATTTTAACTTGAAACTTGTTTTACTAGTCCTATTTAATATTCTAGGAATTATCATGCACTTATTATAATTTTTCGGGATATTTTTTCGGTACGCATTTATACCGAGTAGCAGAACTGGTATCTGCACTTCTCGTCCAAAAAGCGACTTTCAGGATTATTAACCACTTTCTATATTTATTTAAGCCTCATAATAATTATTAGAGTCAATTATGAAATTATTTCCTAATTTCACAAAATTAATTAATTAACTTCCCTAATTAACGGTGCGGGTTCCTACACCCCTCACGTCGCATTAATGCGTCGAGCTTTGTGACGTTTGAGTGCCTGCGGTTAATTGCAATAATGGAAGCACCCATCATTGCTGCTCCTCGAAAACTAAAAAGCCACCTTTCCTGTCAGAAAAGGCGAAAGGTCCATAAAGCCCCCTGCAAACCACGCGGCCAGCCAAAGAGACAAATGGAACGAAACCCCACCTCGAACCGCTAAGACTCCAAATACTCACTGAGTCATCAAGAGATCCCTCACCACGCCTATACCAACCACTCAGATCGCCAGCAAGGCGTCGCCCAAGCCCATTTACCTTGGCACCAACCTACGCTTGCTACCAAGCTAGGGGGCTCATGTTCCGGTTGGCCCAACAACACAGCGGCCCAAAGGTCCAAGCCCAATCTCAACACCCTATCCACGTCAGCCCTACCCACTGTCAGCCCCCCAACCCCCAATGCGACGACACTCCATAGGGAAAACACCAAAATGTCCTATATTGGGACCCCAACCCCCAAAGGTGACCGCCCCAGATACCATAAGAGGAAACTGCCCTTTGTCGCACGCTGACACCGCCAGGCACAGGGGGCGCATCGCTGCTATCATAGCAGCGTCTACCACGCCCAGCAGTGTCTGCCACCCTTAGCAGATCCCAAGGAGGGTTGACCCCCTCCTCACCAACCCACACAAGATTCGCATCACCTTTCCCTATAAATAGCCCCCTTGGCACACCAAGAAGGTATCTTATATATCGTTATTCTGCCCATTTATATTGAGTCACACATACACACACCTAATCCCATTGTTGATTGCTTACTTCATATTTGGAACAATGTCTCTTAGCTTGGTCTCTACCTGTGCTAAGGGTATCATCTATATAGTGACTCTATCCCCAAAGGGAACATAGTGGGCTTATAGATCCCAACGGTACAAAACACACAATAAATTAAGAAGCATTTTTAAAAAATAATAATAAATTTTTAAGTAATTAAAAAACTTCATCCAAACAATCCTAGACTAACCGAGCAAGTGTCAGCTCAACTAATATCCGCCAAACAAAAAAGTAGAAGCAAAAAAAACAAATCAATATTTTTTAACGAGCAAAGGCAAAATAAGAAAAAAAAAAACAATTTTTTACACTAAATTATTTCTAACATTTTTTTAAATCTTAAATACGTGTTCGCAATAAAAAATTTATGATAAAAAACTTAGAATCAAAATATTTAAGAAAAAAATATGACAAGTTTTTTTTAAGGGGAATGATATTGTAACAACCAAGTTGTGTTACTACCATGTTACTACCAATCCGTCTTCCCGTTAGATCGATTATGTTGATCCAACGGTTATATTTATTTTCATCTTCGTATGGTCATAATTTCTCAAATTTAATAATTTATATTTATTTTCACCTTTGTTTGGTTATGATTTTCCATATTTAATGCTTTCACTTTAAATTTGAAGAATCATAACCATACAAAGATGAAAATAAATATAACCGTTGGATCAACATAATCGATCTAACGGTGAGATTGATTGGTAGTAACATGATAGTAACACAATTTGATTGTTATAATATCTTTCCCCAAACAGAAATACTCTTTTAAATGCTGCGATATCCTCGTTGGGAAAAAAGAAAAAAAAAATCTAAATCTACATTCATAAATAGGAGAACATTTTGGTACTACTATCGCACTGATTATCCGTTTAAAATAAAATTACAAATTATTCTTTCAAAATAAAATTATAAATTATGTATTTTTTAGAATATATAGGTATAATTTTTCCTCTCTCTTCGAAGGTGTTGTGTTTTTATTGGACAGATATATGTACAACAGTAATATATTAGAAAATTCGCATAAATAGATATTGGGTAGTGAAGTCTAATTCGCTGTTGACCATCCGGTTCAATCAGCGGATCGATTGTGCAATGTATCAAACCGGGTCGGTACTAATTTTTGAAATTTTTATAGTGCCAGCACAGCAACACTTATGTTTATGGCACAAAAGACACCTATTATTACATCCATCCGATCAACCCAATCTAGCCAAGACGATGACCGGTCAGATGGAATTGAATAATAAAGGCAAGAACGTAAACTTTCCACCAAAGGCATATCAAGTTTTGTAATAAGGAATTAACAATAGATGAAATCCACCAAAAGAAACGAAAAGAAAGAAAATCCCAATAGCTCATACAAGACTAATATTCCTTTAGCTTCAAACGACTTGCTGCTAGCTGCAATGCTACTATTATATTCCTTCTTTATTTTCTCAGCATATCATAGTAAACCTCTGGCTTTCTGAAGTCTGACATGCAGGAAGCCTGATATCACAACAATATCACATCTTTTAAAGGCATACAAGAGTTATGGACTTTTCAAACTCACTAATTATATTGAAATTTTTCATAGGTATAATAGCTCATCTTAATTAATTAGTAAATCAAGCGTAATTAATTAATTAATTAAGCATGTTTTACCGAGTGAAATTAAGTATAATGCTTAATTAAATGAATCTGAGTCACTTTGGAGTTAAAAAAGTGTACTCAGTGAAAATTAAGGGGTATAAATGGGTACTGGCGAAAGTGCCCAAAATATAAAAATAAAATTGTAAATATTCCTAGAATAATATTCTGGACTTTTGGGTAAAGTTTGGTAATTATTGGAGTTGAACAGATAGACGAACCAATACCCGCTTAAAGCCACTTAACCAATGTTAAGTGACTAAAAGCCAAAAGAGCCCCATTTTCCACCCCATTTCGTCTAGCAACCAGAGAAGGAGAAAGAAGAAGAAGGGGAAAGAAGGAAAAGAAAAGGGAGAGAGAGAAAGAGAGAGCAAATCTCAACCAAATTCATCAGTTCAAAAGCCTAAACCACTTAGATTCTTCCCCTCTTTCATAATCCTAGCTTTGTTTTGAGTGGGAGTTATTGGGGAGAGAGATATCAACCCTCCAAAATTTGCCCCTTTTGGTGAGAGTTGGGGTTTTGGGGTGATTCTCTCCATTGAAGCTTGGGGAGCGCTCATTACATCGTTATGTAGTCATTGGTGGATTGAGGCAATTGGATCAACCTTAATTGACCAACCTTTGGAGCAAGCAATGGAGATGGATTAGTCCCTGAAATAGGTAAGTTCATCCTTGTGTTGTGGTATGAATAAGATAGCTTGGATTGATGATGATGAGTTATCCTTGAATGCAATATGTTAATTGCATTACCCTTGTATAGGTGTATGTTTGTAAAAGTTGATTGTTGAAACTGTTGGTGAAGAACAAAGGTCGACTGAAGCATTGAGGTAAGCCTTCGGACCTTGGGTGTAATTCCCTTGATTGTTCCACCAAGCCCTGAAAGGGTAGTGGTAGTTATAGTGTATATAAATGCAATAAAATAGTGTAATGCTTTGTTATACGTATGTGTATGCATTTGGTGTGGCATAGGATGGTGTTTCCCTATGTTGGTATGTTGCATGACGATGCGTAAATCATACTTGGTAGTTAGCTGGCCAGTAGGACTATTTGCATCTGAGTTTCCTTAGGACAGCTTGAGAGCTCGAGGGATTTCTCCTGGAGATGTATTGCACTTTGCATAGATATGTATTTACTGCATTATTATTGTTATTGCTATTACACTGATATGGAACTGTGGGGTGGAGAGATGCTCCAAGGACCTCTGGTTTACTGGATATATTCGTATATCTCACCCCGTGTTGTGGGGACCCCCTTTCAGGTAAGGATGCTGCAGGAGCCTCTGGTGGCAAGTGGCCATATCTGGATTAGCAGATGCATGAAATGTGGCATTTCTTTTGAGATTATACATGTTGTTTTGTAGCTCACATGTATAGAATTGTAATTAATAGGCAATGCTAGATTTATGATTTGTATATTGGAATGGACTTAGCCTATGCTCATGCCTTTGGTCATCTCTTTTGTTGATGGGAGCCAAGGGAATGATCATAGTGTTTTGTAAGCTAAGTTCCATGAATTGTAATGGATATATACCGTAAATGATGCCTACTTGAAATTCAATATATGCATGCTTGTTATGTATTGAGTATTGAATTGGTTGGGCTGAGAATCAATTAGGTACCTTTGTTTAAATTTGGAAATGTTGAGAAAACAAAGGTTATGCTGCCCAAATTCTAGCTAAATCTCATGAGGAGAGGTTGGATGAGTGCTAGGATTTAGTTTTGGGGCATGGACAATTGGGGTTTGGAATGGGGATGCATCATCCCCTGGACTTGGACTTGAAAAATGTGAGAATTGGAATTCCCTGGCAGCGCGCTTAAGCGCCCAGGCCCTGCTGCCCCTGTGAGTGCCAATGCATTCGGCCTCCTCGCGCTGGAGCGCCCAAAGTGGGGGCTTAAGCGCCCAGGATTGCGCGCTGTAGCGCCCTGGCTTACGCTTAAGCGCCCTTCGCTGCCGAAAGATGGGAGGCTTACTGCCTCCTCGAGTTTTAGCGCCCAGTGTGGGGCTTAAGCGCCCAGGAAAGCGCGCTTGAGCGCCCTGGTCCGCGCTTGTGCGCCCTTAGCCATTGAAGGGGGAGATGTTTCTGTCTCTGCGCGCTAAAACGTCCCAATGGGAGCTTAAGCGCCCAGGAAAGCGCGCTTGAGCGCCCTGGTTCGCGCTTAAGCGCCCATTTACACTGAAATACCTGATGCTTCCTGCCTCTGTGCGCTTAAGCGCCCAGATGGAGGCTTTAGCGCCCGATAACGCGCGCTTGAGCGCCCGGTAGCGCGCTGAAGCGCGCGGGGCCTACCAACACTCTCTTGTGTTGTTTCCGATCATCATAACTCGGGCTACAGTGCTCCGATTTTTGCGCGGTTTGAAGCCACGCATAGCTAATGAAGAGATCTACAATATAGTAGGAGTTGTGAAATAAATAGGAAGTAAATTAATGATTTAAAAATGGAATAAGAACATGATGTTAAGCTTAATTTATCTGACTCCGCAAGGTAATACGGTTATGATCACGAAGTTGGGTATTATAAGTTCGCTATGTTTTAAAAATGAAAAATTTATCCAGAATTTAATTGAACCCATGTGATTGTAACTGCGCTTAATATCATAATGCGATGTTAACAAACCGGTTCTAGAACGGGGTGTTACATTTTATGGTATCAGAGCAGTTTCGTAGGGAATAACTGTTAGCTATTGTTGAGTATGCTTAGTGTTTGATGCTTTATAGTTATTTTAGTACTCTGTATGATTATTGCATTTGTGATCACTAAGTGTGAGCCTGATCAACTCACTTCTTTGTGTAACATGTGTAGTGACATGACGAGGCACCGAAACAACCTCGGACCATCAAACACCGATGCTCAGCCAGAACCTGTTTTGGCTGCTCTTGTGAGGCCTAGAAGTGGCCGTGGGGCAACGGGCGTACAGCCTGATCCCGTGGCTGAAGCTCTTGCAGCCGTTCAGAGGGAGTTGGCTGCTAGCAGGCAAGCCAATGAGAATCTAATGAAAACAAATGAAGACTCGCAGACTGCCATGGCCGCAATGATGACCGAGTTAAGGACGTTGAGGGGTCCTAGGCCCGTGAACCAGCAACCCACTCCTCCTCCTCACACTGCTACGCCTTCTCCACCTCCTTCACAGGAAGATGGTGTAGTGGGTAACAATGAAGGTGAGGGTAGTCACCATTCTGGAAGTCGGAGTCATCACACTGAGGTTCGTCAACCTCGAGTTGAGAATGTCGGTGACCATGAAGTGGAGGAAAGAAGATTGATGGCTTTCCAAAAACACAAACCTCCTTCTTTTAAGGGAGGTTATGAGCCAATGGCGGCTGCGAAATGGCTCCAAGCGATGGAGAAAATCTTTAGGGTGATGAGATGCCCTGACGCAATGAAGTTAAGCTACTCCGTGTACATGCTGCAAGAAGAAGCGAAGGATTGGTGGACTAATATTGTACAGCCCCTAGAAGCTGAAGGTCGGGAGATCACATGGCGGTTGTTCGAGACGTCATTCTTGGACAACTACTTCCCTAGAGAGGATAGGGAACAAAAGCAGAATGAGTATAACGATCTCAAGCAAGGATCGATGTCTATTGACCAATACTTCAGTAAGTTCAATGAGTTGGTGAAATACGCCAACTATGGGCGAACCTTACCCACTCCGGCTGAAATGACCTCCAAGTTCCAATGAGGTCTTAATGAGAAGATGTCTAGGAAGATGTCAAATTGTGACATCCGAGAGTTCAGTCGGTTTGTGAATCAGTGCAGGAAGGTAGAAGAAGTGTACAAGGTGTCCCAAACCAAGAAGCCTTCTGAGGCCCATACACCTAGTTCCAATAAAGCAACGGGCTCAGGTTATTGGAAAAATAGAAAGACGCAAGGCAAGAAGCTAAATGTGAATAGGCCCTTTGACTTGTTCAAAAAGCCAGGGACTCAGAAGAATTTTATTGATAGAGGACCTCCTCCCAAGTTCAAGGGATGTGGCAAGGAGGATAGAGGTCCATGTGCTACCGGTGAATTGATCTGTTTTAAATGTGGAAGATCCAGTCACTATTCTAGGTAGTGTCCTCAGAACGAAGCGAGGACTATGGCAGTGCAAGCTACTGATGTTCCTGTCTCTGTTGTTCCACCTATGCTAGAGTCTCAGACGGTTGGTAGAGTATATACCATGGACCGTCAACAATCGGAGAAGGCTCCGAATCTAGTGAAAGGTACAATTTATATTGATGGTATGGATGTTGAAGTGTTGTTTGATTCAGGAGCTACACACTCATGTATGTCTGATTTTATGGCC
>NW_026899045.1:0-69397 GCF_033153095.1 Gastrolobium bilobum
AAATTCATATTCATTTCAAAGTACTAAATCATAATCATGTTCAATTCCACCAATACATGTTAATTAACGAACTCATTTACATAGTAACTTACCTTAGTTCACGTACACCTGCAAAATTTTAAATTTTAATAACATAATAGCAAAAAAACTCTATGTAACGGTATACCCCACTCTCTATGATATCTGCAAAATTGAGAGTTAGTCAAAGGTGAAATAACATTGACATATATTACCACAGTTCATTGTACTCATTTCATGCTTAACACTATCCATGGTGTTAACATGCCAACTACTCATGACGCATATCAATGATCAACATAAAAACCTAGAGTCATGGAGACCACTCAACTCACAAACTACTAGTACATGCATTGCCTCGCATATACAAGACACACGTGGCCCTTGTCACCAATTCCAAGTGTTACACACTCAGTTTCCCTGAAGAGAGGTTCACACTCTCAAACAGAGCACCATCACGCTTAAGTAATGGCGTAAGGCCTCTTGCCTCAACAAAATGACCGGTGCTTCCCAAAGAGACACGCTCGGTCGGATAAAGTCTTTCGCCGAAAGACTCCCAACAAGATTCTTCAGCTCAGCTACTTCTGGCGGAACATCCGGTATGGAGCTAATGCAATAGGCCCCACACCAGGCACAAATCAATGGAGAACTCTATCTCCCTTTGTGACGAAAACTCAGGAATCTCCTCAGGAAACACCTTGAGGAATTCCCTCACCACAGGAATGCCAGTGATATCCTCCTATGTCCCACTCACCAAACCTCTCGATCAAGACATGACCAATGTCCCTGCTCACAAGGTTCTCCTAACCCGCAGCAATAAAGGCGAGGAACTGGTTGTGGAAACACACAGAGACATCACCACTCACTGGGCACAAAATCAATAAAACAATCATCACACAACTATTGGACAATCCAGCCACGCCAAGGATGATTTCCAAATTAGCCATCGGCAGTCCAATCAGATCTACCGAGTAATCACGGACATCCCACTGAAACACGACATCTCGATGTATAGTGGAGGTATCACACTTTTCTCCGGTGGCGGTAGTCAACCGCGACGGTGGAGAAAGCACAAACATGGGCAACTCAAGCCCCAAAGCAATCGGGGTTGCAACAAAAGAATGTGTAGCCCCGGAATCAAACAATACATCAACAGATGATGCACAAAAAACAGTACCTCAGACAAGGTTCGGAGCTCGATCTGACTGCTGACGATCCAGGGTATAAACTCGCCCAGTGGCAGGTGGCACATCTGGTGCCGCTGTAGGTGGAAGGGGAACCATCTGAAGTGGAACTGCCTGAACTGTTGCAGCTCTCGCCATCGACGATGGACACTCTCTAGCATAGTGGCTCTCCTTGCCACACTGGAAACAAATGGTCTGGCCGGTAGCACACGGCCCCAGATGAACCCTCCCACATCCCGTGCATCTGGGAGTAGGAAGTCTCGTCGCACTCCCTTGTGTTGATGTCCCCTTGAATTGACTAGGCGCCTGCCTAACAGCCAACTGTTTCCCTTTTCCTTTTCCAGCAAACTTCCTGTCTTTCCAGGAAGTGGAACTATCAGCTCATTTCATCTCAGCAATCTTGGCCCTCTTGGCCTTACTCGAGTTGCAGAAGTCCTCGATGTCCCGACACTGCTGCACCAGTGTCCCAAAGTCTCTCGAAGCAGAACCAGCAAGGTAACCAGCAATATCCTCACTAAGTCCTCTGCGGAACTTAGCAGCCAAGAAAGTCAGAGTAGGCCTCGCCATCTTGAAGTGCGCAAACTTCACCAACTAGTTGAACTTGGCCAGGTACTCGTCAACAGACAACGAGCCCTGAACCAACCTGTCAAACTCCCCCTGCTTCATCTCCTGAGCGTCATAAGGGAAATACTGACCCAGAAAGCAATCCTCGAAGAATGGCCACGTCATCACATGACCCTGCATCTCGTAGACATGAGAAATGTTTGCCCACCACTCATGGGCATCGCCCTCCAGCATGTAAGTAGCAAACATCAGCTTCTGCGGATCAGTGCACTGCATGACCCGGAAGATCTTGTCTAGCGCCTGAAGCCATCGTGCTGCCGCAATAGGGTCATAGGACCCATCAAAGCAAGGCGGCTTATACTTTCTGAAAGCGTTCAGCCGTTGGTCAATCACGTCACGGTCCTCAGCAGGCTCCAGATTGGGTTCCATCACCCCAGTGACATGAGTAGCACTACCAATGTGACTCAGGGTATCAACCTAAACACTAGGTGGAGGCGGCGGTGGTGCTGGCGGTGGAGGTGGTGCCGGAGGGAACTGCCCAACAGCAGGACCAGCCCTCATCTCCTCCAACATAACCCGCATCATGGTCATGTTTGCCATCCGGTTCGCCTCAAGGACATCCTCAGTGGTCCTCCTGTTTGTCTCACGAACATCCTCCGCGGCTTTCCGGTTGGCCTCTCTAACGGCGTCCATCATTGCCACGTTGGCCAATCTAGTGGCCTCCTGCATCTTAGCCAATGCAGTCAGGATTGGGTCGGGTTGACCCTCAACAGTCTCTCGTGTTCTCCTGGATCCTACCATGACTCTGCATAAGTTACACAAATTTTGAGTTGATCAGACCCACGCAATGTGATCACATATGCATCATCATAAATAAAACCAACGGAGCAAACACATAAGACAGACACAACCAAACATCCTAATCATTGCAATACATACAGGCTTTTCCCTTGAACCGTTGCTCTGATACCATTAAATGTAACACCCCGTATGCATCCAGTTTGTTAACATTACATCGTATTAAGCTGCGCTTAATAAAAATTGCGGAATATCTTTTTCTTTTCCAATTATGACGTCATATACTTAGCCAAGTTGATTACTTAATCAATTTCATAAAAACGTCGCCTGTATGTAAATTGCAATAAGACATCTACTGATAAACCTCAATATATAAATAAAGTGTGTATCTAAAATCACGGATCTACAACTCGTAATCCGGACCATAATCCTGATACATTATTACAACTTCAAATAAAACAAGACATAACAAGACTGTGTGTCATGGACAATCTCCATGCTCACCAAATCAACAGTGTCTCAACAAGATGATATACAATCATAAACTGAAGCTAAAAGCATAAAACAGCATGCATAACCAGCATCCAACAAGTCAGCGTAATATAACAGCAATATCTAACTCAGCTCCGGCCTTCTGCCACCTGAGGTCTCGACCTTACCTGACCCTGAAATAAGCGCCCCAAACGTGGGGTGAGATCTCTAATAGAAATCTCAGTAAGACAAGGGGTCCTCAAGGATCTTCCACCCCAAGCTCACTTACACGTGCAATATAATTTCAAAAGCAATTTAACAATATAATTTCCAAAGTAGTGCAATGCAGCAGATAATCATGTCATGTGGGTTATAACTATTCTATTGATCAAAGAAATGCAGGAATACGTCTATTACCCACACAGTACCAGCCCATGTTGTATCAGCCCTTGCTGTACCACCCCCAAAGGGCCACCCCATGGTTTTACATAAATATCATGCAGCAATTGCACCTAACGGCTCCATAGCATTTCAATAAAACGGTACATGAAGACAACATCATGCATATAACCATACCCCCATGGGACATGGTGGAACCAATAATGGCTAAGCCGAGGACACGAAAGCTTACCTTGCAAGCTCACTATCCAATGCCAAGAGTCCACACGGCTCAAGTCCAACACACAGCATATCCAAATCTGATATGGACCAACAATTATATCAATATTCACATTCTAATATTTTACAATAATAAAGTAGACATCTTGAGGTTTCCAACGATATAATTTATGTCTTAATCGGAGTTGTATAACTCCGATTATGATTTATGCAAGGTGACTGCTGCAAACAGAAATTCCAGCAATCAAAACGCGACTTAGAATAGACACTACGATCAAACCACTGATCCAATGGCTACGAAAATATACAGAGTTGTAGCCCTATGTGTTAGCTTCACATAGGTCCAGACGGAACTCAATTTGGAGCTCTGTAGTCTAAGATATCGAATTTTTACTAAAACAGGTTCGTTGCTGTCCAGACCAAAATATCACGATATCTCCAACTGAATATCGGGATATCTGATATCGGGATATTTCCAACCAAATATCGGGATATCACATATCCAGATATTTGCAACCAAATATCGAGATATCACATATCCGGATATTTGCAACCAAATATCCGGATATTTCGCGTCAGAATGCAGATTTTGCATTTCGCGAGATATCAATCCCAAGGGTCCATTTTTACCGATTACAAACACTTAAACATGCATTTCTAGGTGTGTTTGACATTACCCAACATTAAGTTATCATCTTTTAGCCTTTAGATGCATCAAGGTTCCATTTTTAAGCATAAAACTCAATTTAAAGTGAAGGGACATACCTAAGGCTTCAAAACAGAAACAAAGGCTGCTCTTGGAGCTCACAACAGTCTCCAAGGCTCTGACTTCACAGAGAAACGAAAATGGCATACAAAAGTTGGTTCTTTTCTTCACAAGGTACCTTCTTGGAGCATCAAACACCAAGAATGGGGCACCATAGCACCAAACCAGAAACTCAGCACTACAAACCTCAAAATACAAGAACAAGAACTCAGAAACAAGGTCCTCTCACCCTCACAAGGTGGCTCACACCAAGATATGTTGATCAAGAGAAGAAACCATGATCAAAGGAGGTGTCTTTGGTGAGAAAATGGAGAAGAAATAGAGTGACAAGGTGGCTGGTCTCACAACTCAGAAAAACTCACACTGGAGGCTCATCAAAATGACCTAGGATCATGTGCCAAGGCTATTTATAGCCACTTACGTTTTAATCACACAGTATTAACTTTAATTGCTACGCTTAGCATTTTAATCCCAAACTCAGAATTCTTAACCTACTCAATTTTACAAGAATTATCATATTTTTCTGAGCACCTTTTCGGTACGCGCTTTTCATAGCCAGTATCAGATTCTAGCACCAGTTCTCATTATTTGGACTTGAAACTCGTTTTACAAGTCCTACATATTATTCTAGTAATTATCATGCACTTATTATAATTTTTCGAGATACTTTTTCGGTACGCATTTATACTGACTAGCAGAACCGGTATCTGCACTTTTCTTCCGAAAAGCGACTTTCAGCATTCTTAATCACTTACCATGATTATTAGAGCCTCATAATAATTATTAGGGTCAATTATGGAATCATTTCCTATTTTCTCATAATTAATTAATTAAATTCCTTAATTAACGGTGCGGGTTCTTACAGTTAGCATCTTATGAGAATGCCAGGATTTACAAAGAGAAGACAAAGAAGTGGCATGACAAGAAAATTCAACCAAAGGAGTTTGAGCCAGGACAACAGGTATTACTATACAAATTACATGTGTATTAATGGATATTGATGAAACACACAAAAGTTCAAACATAGCTGACGCGATTTGTGCAAGGATCCAGGCGATCCGCGCGGGCTGGAAAACATGAAGTGCTGACCCAGCTAGCGCAATCTGCACCAGCCATCACACGATCTGCGCGGGCTGGGAAATGATAGATTTGGAGAAACCCAGCCAGCGCGATCTGCGCCAGACATTGCATGATCCGTGCGGGCTGGGGAGGATTAACACCTTCAATCTTTTCTTTCAAACTATCCAAACTTTCTATCAACATCTCACCATAACTCTACTCAAGACAATGAACAATAAGAATGTGAATATAAAAGTTAGGGACTTACCTTTTCTCCAGCCATTGATGCAAGGTGGAAATGTATGTGAAGAACGAAACTTGGATGGATTCGTCCCAAGATCGACACAATAATGTTTCTGATCTTGAATATGTGTCTGATTTACACTAACTTGAAATGCAATGAGTATGATTACAGGATGACAGAGAAAAATCCACAAGTTTGAGAGATGGTTTTGAAGTGGGAGAGAAGTTGAGAGGAAATGAGAAATCAACAGCAGAGCATCAGGACACCATGGATGAGGAGTGATACAAGACATCAACCACCATCACCATTTTGCTGTTTTATTTTTGTTGTTTTTGTTTGACCATCTAGGATGATGGTAGGGTCATTGAGACATATTTGGTCTTTGGATTTATATTTCACTAGTACAGTGGTCATGTTATTTTCTGATTGATTGTTCATATATGTGTGTGTTTGACTTGCGTAACAGTTACTTTCTTCGACTAGTTTAGTTATTGCTGAGGACAACAATTTTCTAAATCTGGGAATTTGCGCGTTATTTGAGGAATCACATACAGAGGAACAAAAGAAACGTTCAACAGAAAATCAGAGAATTCATGTCTACTTCAGGGGAATTATTTTAACCTTTCCAGTTTATTTTTATTTTTAGTAGTCAAATTTTTGTTTTTAGTTTTATTTTATGTTAGAATTAATAACCATTGATATGTGAAAGCATGTTTTAGATTTAGATGTGCTAACTCAGTCAAGTCCTTGGTTGAAAATAAGGAAGTGTTGCATGATATGAATTATTGTCATGGCATTGCATAGAGCATGAATTGAGATTATGATTGCTCGTTTGTTTGCTTCCTATGTTAATAATGGATAATGATGCTCGAAATGAAATGAGGAAGAGTCTAGCTTGATACCACAGCCATACAGTGAAATTTTTGTTTAGAGAGTCCTCACTGCAGTAGTATTCTAGAACTTGATATAATTCTCTGTAATGCATGCATTGATTGAAGTGATGAAGACATTTTATTCTGTTAGCTTACAGCCAAATAGCCACCTGAAAAATTATCCATTGCTAGCCCTGTTGAGCCTCAGACTGTTTTTATTCAATTACCTGATTAAATTGTTTAAACCACTTCCATCAGAACTTACCTTGATTGAGATTGAAATGTCAATAATCAAAAGTTAAAATTAATTGAGGTAAGCTCCACCAGAAGTTAAACAGTTGAGAAAGAAAAAGCAAAGAATAGTCCTCAAATGAGTTCAAAGAGGAAAGAAAAATAAATAAAAAATAAAAATAAAAAATGTGAAAAGCAATGAGGAAGAAAAAGGTGAAAAATGACAGATCATGAAAGTAAGTAAATAGTGGAGCTGAAACCTGAATTGAGATATGATTGAATCTCAAAGAAAATGAATGTTTCAATCTCAATGATTACTCGGCTACTTCCCAAATATTCCTAACCTTAAGCCAGGTCAAGTTATAACCTTGCAAAGTCCTTTTGATCAACAATGCATGTGTTAACGTTCTTCATCTTCAAGAACTTGAGAGTAAGATCAAGCTTATGGTAATACTAAGGCTGTGATGGAATGAGTGACGATGAAATAAACCCAAACACTTAGTGATGAGTGAATATTATGTCTAGCGAGGGTTAATCAAGTTAGACTCTGATTGAAAAGCGTTGTTTTAAGTTTTGACTTGAAAATCATTCATGGATAGTATAGTAATCTTTATGATTGTTTGTGCAATGTTATGCTTGATTAATTGGACCTTGCTTCCCATGTTTTAATTTTGTTTATTGCTGACGACAACAACATCTAAATCTAGGAATTGTTTGATATGCGTCACGCATATGGTGTTTTCTAAGTTTAAAGAAGCAAGGAATTAATCATAAATGAGTGAAAATAGCTCATAAATGTAAGAAATATTGATTATTTCTTCTCAATCATCCTCTCACTCAATTTCTGTATTTTGACAGTAGGAAACATCAAAAAGAAGTGAAAAGAGAAAATTCCACATTGCAAGTCCCACGCAAACCGTGCGGTGCATGGCGCGATCTGCGCCATAAGGCAATTTGCTCCGTGTTTCTCTATGCAATTTGCGCGACAGTTGCGCGATCCGCGCCATAAGAAGTTTGCTCTCTGTTTCTCCGCGCGATTTGCGCGAGATTGGCGCGAATTGCATGGCCGATACTTAATTATTTTAATCTGATGCAAATTACACTAATAAAAGCCCAATCGGAGAGCAATTTGAGTAAGGGTTTCCTAAAACCTAATAAAAGGATCAGAAACAGAGGGACGAGACACTTTGGACAAAACAAAGAAGAAAGATAACAAAAGAGAGAGATAATTCTTGGTAGCTTCTTAGAGTTTCAAAGAATCGGACAATCAAGACTGAAGATCCTCATCTTCTCCTTCTTCATTAGGTTCTGAATTCTATTTTCTTTTATATTGATTTTGTCAGACATGAATATGTCTGGCTAGTTTTCTATTATTGTGGTAAGGGTCATAATCCTTGATGTGAACCCCTTGTAGTTTGGTTAAATTTATGTTTATTTATTTAAATTGAATTTATCTTTCCTTGTTCTTCATCTCATAATTCTTCTAGAACTGATCAATCTATTAGGATTGCGAGGGTTAGGGTTTTCAATAGAGATATTGAGATTCTAATACCTGACAAAAGGTAAGATAACTGCTCATGTATGCGCTAGGGATAGGCTACATGAATCGTAAACGTGAAAGATTCACTGATTCGAAGGTTTAACTTGAAAAAGGATTTCTAAGGTATTAGGATTCTAATAAAGTTAATAAGGTTAAAGCAATTAAGGAATTAGGGCTTCACCAATTAAATAAAAGATGGTGGGTCGTTTGATCAATTGAATAATTAAACGTAAACGTTACTCAAAGTTAAAAGGTGGGGATCATAAAGGTGTTTGTTTCTCTATACCGCAATATTCTCTCAAATATTTTCTCAACTATTAATCTTTGTTCTTAAACTCAAAAAGAAATTGGAAACTATTTTTACAATCTTTAATTGTTCTTGTTTTTCACAAATCACAACTGTTACATACCAATTTTATTGATCCGACAAGAAAGGACTAGTTATAATAAATTCGGCGCCTCAATCCTCATGGAGACGATACTTTACTCATCATTTTATTACTTGAAACGAACGATACACTTGCCGTTTTCGCAACATGGCCATATTTGGATTAGATTGATGCATAAGGATATTGTATTATTTTGGTTATGCATGTCATTTTGTAGTCCTATGTATAGGATTTATATTTGAAAGCCATTGATATGTGCACATCATGTTTTAGTTTGGTGGACTTAGCCTATGCTCACCTCCTTTGGTGTCTCGTTTGTTGATGGGAGCCAAGGATTTGATCATAGTGTTTTGTAGCTAAGTCTCATGGTTATGTATTAAAGACATTTGGATATTGTAATGTTGTACTTATTGTATATATGATGGAAGGGCTTGGACGCCTATTTTGATAAATGTGTGTCTTAAAATTGTAAGGATTATGTTTTGTAGTAGTTATACAATGCCAAGTAGGGGAAAGAAGACCTATAGCTTGAGTATCAATGTAAAAATAAAGATATCATGTCTTGTTGTCCATTTTTCATAGCTTTCCAACGAGACCAAGATTGCGTCAAATGGGTAAGTATAACTCAAGTTATGGGTAAAATACCAAAATATAGTGAAATCTCCAGATTTGTGGCGCTTTTGGCTCCAAAATGGCGCTATTTGCGCCATCAGCGCCAAGTTGGTGCCGTAAGACGCAAAAAAGTCAGTGTGCTGGCGCTATCGGCGCGGGTTTGGCGCTGTCAGCGCAGGATCCCTGTGAAATTAACAAGTTTTTCTTCAAAAATTCATAACTTGAGCTACGGTGCTCCGATTTGAGCTCGATTTGAACCCACACATAGCTAACGAAGAAATCTATAACATATTGGAAAATGAAGACCATATAAATAGTATAAAATTTCTTAAATAAATAAAGAGTTGAAATATTTAGTGTTAAATAATGATAAAAATGAGTTTTTAAGCCTTGTTGGTCTAAGGGGACTACTTGGCGCACTATGGTAGCAACGTATGGTCTAAATAACACTTACATTAAGTGTTCCACACACATAGTTTAAGTTATGATTACAGTCATTGGAATTGTTTAACTACGGACTTGATTTTAAACAAAAACGTTTATTAACGAAAAAGGAAAAAGTTTATCTGTATTATAATTCAATATCTGTAATTGTAACTTGACACGAGCTGTCGAACTCGCGCAAATTAAAAATTAATTCTTTAGGGTTCAGAAAATTTGCAGTAAAGTGGAAACCCTAAGTCGTCTCTCAAGGAAATTGTTTTGGTTAAAATCGCTTATGAGAACAGAAAATTAAAAGGGGGGTTTTGGATTTTGATTCAATAATTAAAAAGGCAGAATATAAATTTGGAATAAAAATTCGTAATTAAAAATAACCAACCTAAGGTTTGGGTTCCATGGACGTCATTCCTCGGATAAGAAGATATCAGAATCGTGATTGATTTGTCAATCGGATCAGAATCCTTATTTCCAATTGACAACCCTCTCTAAGCGATCGCTTAGCATTTGATCAAAGACGATGCTTCTACTCATACAATCGCAGAGTATCAGCCCGCTTGATTTAAGGTCATAGGGTCAATCAGCCTAATCATCAAATCTGATGATTAATCCCTTTCCATAATCGCAATCGCGAACCTCAGATTGAATATCCACGATCGCACGATATCAATCTGAGTTGGGAAGGGAAACAAAACTGATTTGAAATAAACGCAGATCCTCAAGACCAATCCATGGAATCCATTACCCTTAGGTTGATTAAAAGGTTCTTAGCCTCGCATGGCTAAGGTAAACCTAATTCAAAAAATAAGAAGAAGAAGAAGAAAAAAAAAGATGAAGAACGCAATTGAATAAAAACTCAGAGAGAACTTCTCTGTTGTAAAAACTGACTACCAAGGGTTTCCTAGAGTCCCCTTTAAATAGCCGTCACGCAGGACGACTAGGGTTTCATCGCTCCAGCCCAAACATAAAATAAAAAAAACCGAATAAAATAAAATGAAACAATAAAACTTGGCTTTGGGCCACTTAAGTAATTGGGTTTTAATTTAAATTACAAGCCCAATAGTCAAACAAAACTTCAGCAAAACGCGTCCAACTTGGTGTCCGAAATCTACCAGTTTCTAGTCCGAATTGTGCTTAGAGCTCTGCATAAGAATTGTAGCTCTCTGTGTTATCTGAAAAACCCAACAAGAACAGAGTCAATCCGACAACTATGGACCGAGATATGGCCAAAATACAGAAGTGACGTAAAGCTGAAAAATTCTGACGAAAATAAATTAAACCCAATTAAAAACTAAAAACCTAAATTAACTCTAACAATCATTATTTTATTCAAATAAATCCTAAAAATACTAATCAAGAGTAACAAATAAGTGTAACAAAATATGTGTTATCAAATTCCCCCACACTTATCTTTTTGCACTCCTGGGCAAAAACTAAAATTGAAAGTAAATAATAAGATCAACCAATCCTTTCTAACAATTACCAAGCATACAGAAAATATACAAAGATCACAAGTCTTCTACAGATAAATCAATCAGGACAGAAATTCCCTAATCTCAAATCACAAGACCTGCTAACTTCAACTGCAACTGCTAACTACATAAAAATGGTTCCTCACAAGATGCTCTCAATTTTTCTCTCAAGTGTATCAGTTAATTCAGTATATCACTCAAATCAACTCAAGAAAATCATCCTACCATAGGCTTGCTCAAGTTCTACTTCTCCACTGCTCATAACACATGCATGCACAAATCAAGAGGGCTTTATGCAGGGTTGTAATGGGGCTGAGGTAAAGGTATGGATGAATATGGAAGAGAAAGCTAAACACCCCAGAAATTCACAAGAGCAAGGGTTAAGAACAACACAAAGATAATGAAAAGATAAAAATAAACACATTTTTTTTTTTCTTTTTTCTTTTTTTTCTCTTTTTTTTTCTTTTTTATTTTTTTATTTTTTTTTATTTATATATATATATAACACAGAAGAACCACATAGCAGAGAAAAGAATCAGATTGTCACCCCCCACACTTAAACTTTTGCACGCCTCGGGCAAACCCCCACACTTAAACACAACATCACAGTGAAAACCATTGCTCAGTAAATCTCCAGGGTGTGGAATTAATTGGTTTTTCACTTAGGCTTGTAATGTGGCTCAAGATGTAAAGGCTATAAAGGCTCAAAGGGGCTCATCAAGGGATAATAATGTAAGGGATGGCTATCTGGCTAAAGTGGGTAAAGAAAGAAATGAATGCCTCAATCATATTCATGCATGCAAGTGAAAAATGCAGTTTCAAAAAGAATAAGAGCAAGTTCTAGAGGACAACAATCAAGAGCAGAATCACACAAGAAAGAAAGCATGGCCAGAAGATATGCCATGTATGCGGGCTCAAAACCTTACAAGGGTAAACCAAGTCATGCAATCAACAACACAGAATCAATCAACAAGTAGTTGTAATCCAAGAATCGAGATCAAAGCCTAACAGATTGTGCTATCAAACACTGTGATCGAAGTCTACTCCATGTACCACTCAATAATTACCAGAAAGAAAAGGAAAATCTACCTATAAAAAATCATAAACTAAAAGAAAGAAAGGAAAAGAAAAAGAAAAATGCGAATAACAGAAAGAAAAGAAAAAGTCAAAAACTAAAAGAAAGAAAGGAAAAGAAAAAGAAAAATGCAAATAACATAAAGAAAAGAAAAAGAGGGAAGAGAACTCCCTGAACTCCCTAAGGAGAATAAACAGCATCAAACAGCCTGATTTCTGCCTCACTGGTTTAACACCTTCAAGTAAAATGCGGTGCATGCACATGGAAGGGCTGATTCCCACATTATCTGCTAAAGTCCATCCGATTGCCTTTTTATTTTCTTTCAGCAATGTCAGAAGCTTTACCTCCTGCTCAGGTAGAAGGTTCTTGGCCACTATCACAGGTAACTGCTCATTTTCCTCAAGAAATGCATATTTCAAGTGGTCGGGCAGAACCTTCAACTCCAATTTCGGAGGCTGCTCACTGGATGGAAGAGGTGTAGTTGGTGGTGCAAATTCTGCAGAAAACAAGTCAGCAGCAATGCCTGTAAACAAATTCTCAGAAACAGAATTAGGATCATCAATAATATCAGCAGGCAATTCAGAAAATGCAGATTCACACTCAGAATCAGATTCATCAATAAGTGCATCGTTAAAACCAGAAAGATGTGATGCTATTTCAGCACACACAATGCACTCTTGACTATCACTACAATCACAGAAATCAGAACCATGAATAGATGAAAAATCAGTAAGGAATTCAGGAGAAAAATCCTCAACAACTTCATCTATCACATCAATGCAGAAAACAAGATGATCAGATGTATCAGTGCTCTGCTTCTTGGAGCTAGTGTCACTTCCCTTAGATGACTCAGCAGCAGTGAGGTTTGGCTCCTCCATATGCTTGCCAGACCGCAGAGTAATAGCACTCACATTTCCGCTTCCTTTTGGATTTGGAACTGTTTGGGATGGAAGGGAGCTGCCACTTGCTTGTTGATTTTGACTCATTGACGTTGCAAGCTGGCCAATCTGTGTTTGCAGATTCTGGAGGGAATACTCAGTAATCTGCTGAAACTGCAGATTGATAGTTGCCATCTGCTTCACTAAATCCTCCAAAGAAGGATCATCGCTACTGGCTTGCTGCTGCATTGGCTGTGGAGGTGCAAATTGTTGAAAATTTTGCCTCTGTTGAGAAGGTGCAAACTGCTGCCTCTGTTGGAATGGTGCACTTTGCTGGTTCTGATTCCAATTGAGATTTGGATGATTTTTCCAGCCATGATTATATGCATTAGAGAAATGATTGTTTTGTTGCTGCTGCTGCATCTGCTGGTATTGTGGCTTTGCAGGAAAAACTGCAGCAACAGACTGATCAACTTGGAAACCGCTGTCTGGAAAGGAAGAACAAACATCTGTAGGGTGAAAAATTGGATTCATAGCAAACAGAAGCAAAAATAAATCTATAAAAAATACTAAATGAACTCAGAATACTATGGGACCAACTCTCCTAAACTCTAATTGACCATACGGACTCAAAAATCAAATAAATTTTTTTCGAAAAATAAAATAAAATAGTAAACAAAGGAATTTGGCAAAACCAGGGCCTAATTCGTGAGGCACAGCCTCACGACTTTTGACAGGGATGATCATCTCCTTCAGCTCACCAATTTTCAGAGCGATCAGAGCAAGTTGAACAAGTTCAGAAATACCCGATACGTCCTGGAACCAATCGCTCAAACTGAAGTTTTACCGATTTCCACAAAATTATTCTTTTTGATTGATTTTTTTTTTTTTTGCTTTTTTTTTTTTACAAAAACGAAAATTAAAGAAAAAGAATATGAAGATGAAAAAGAAGATGATCAAGAATCAGAAAACGATTTAGACCAATGCAATTTCCCCGGCAACGGCGCCAAATTTGACACGAGCTGTCGAACTCGCGCAAATTAAAAATTAATTCTTTAGGGTTCAGAAAATTTGCAGTAAAGTGGAAACCCTAAGTCGTCTCTCAAGGAAATTGTTTTGGTTAAAATCGCTTATGAGAACAGAAAACTAAAAGGGGAGTTTTGGATTTTGATTCAATAATTAAAAAGGCAGAATATAAATTTGGAATAAAAATTCGTAATTAAAAATAACCAACCTAAGGTTTGGGTTCCATGGACGTCTTTCCTCGGATAAGAAGATATCAGAATCGTGATTGATTTGTCAATCGGATCAGAATCCTTATTTCCAATTGACAACCCTCTCTAAGCGATCGCTTAGCATTTGATCAAAGACGATGCTTCTACTCATACAATCGCAGAGTATCAGCCCGCTTGATTTAAGGTCATAGGGTCAATCAACCTAATCATTAAATCTGATGATTAATCCCTTTCCATAATCGCAATCGCGAACCTCAGATTGAATATCCACGATCGCACGATATCAATCTGAGTTGGGAAGGGAAACAAAATTGATTTGAAATAAACGCAGATCCTCAAGACTAATCCATGGAATCCATTACCCTTAGGTTGATTAAAAGGTTCTTAGCCTCGCATGGCTAAGGTAAACATAATTCAAAAAATAAGAAGAAGAAGAAGAAAAAAGATGAAGAACGCAATTGAATAAAAACTCAGAGAGAACTTCTCTGTTGTAAAAACTGACTACCAAGGGTTTCCTAGAGTCCCCTTTAAATAGCCGTCACGCAGGACGGCTAGGGTTTCATCGCTCCAGCCCAAACATAAAATAAAAAAAACCGAATAAAATAAAATGAAACAATAAAACTTGGCTTTGGGCCACTTAAGTAATTGGGTTTTAATTTAAATTACAAGCCCAATAGTCAAACAAAACTTCAGCAAAACGCGTCCAACTTGGTGTTCGAAATCGACCAGCTTCTAGTCCGAATTGGGCTTAGAGCTCTACATAAGAATTGTAGCTCTCTGTGTTATCTGAAAAACCCAACAAGAACAGAGTCAATCCGACAACTATGGACCGAGATATGGCCAAAATACAGAAGTAACGTAAAGCTGAAAAATTCTGACGAAAATAAATTAAACCCAATTAAAAACTAAAAACCTAAATTAACTCTAACAATCATTATTTTATTCAAATAAATCCTAAAAATACTAATCAAGAGTAACAAATAAGTGTAACAAAATATATGTTATCATAACTTCGCCTAATGCCATACGTAATGTTAACAAACCGGTTCTAGAACGGGGTGTTACAAGAGGTGCTACGACAGACCGGATTTTTGAGTAGCTGTAGGCTACTGCCATTTTGGAGTATATTTACGTTGCTTCATATTCCATTATTTTGGATCATGATGTCTGATCCTTTATTTTGTATATGGCCTGTATATGATTTGAACATGTTTTCTGCTTTGATGCATGTACAATTGCGTATTCAGACTTGTTTATATTACGATGTAGTATTCAGTTATATGATTACCTGTTGGATATGTATGCTGTTAGACATAGTGGCACAGAGCCAAGTTATGCATGCGCCCATGGATGAGTATATGGTCCTTTATAAATGTCTGATATTTCTAAAAGCATATATGATGTAAACTGTCTATCAGGAACCCTTGAGAGTGAGATTTGCAAATCCCCAATTGTCCAATTTACAGAGGTTACTCTGCCTGATTTTCGTCTTCGTCAAATAAGAATTAAATTAGGAGAAGTATGAAATGTGTGATATCATGTGAAAAAGGATTAAAGAAAAGAAAAAGTTAGCTCGTATTTTCGTAAATTAAGTCTTTCGCTGTTTCTGTTTATATCATATAATATAGTTTATATTTAATACGTATAACAACTTATAATAAGTCACGTAACTTCAAAAGGAGAAAAATAAATTGTATTTATGTGTTTGAAATGTCTTACAGATACATTAATCTCTTATTTAATTTGTTGTCAGTATATCCAACGGAACTAAAACTAGGTGAGTTAAAAAACGGTCCAAACTAATTTGAATAGCTTGGGCAAGATAATAACTCTCGTGCACAGGGTGGTAGGCGCAAGACAAAAGTTTGATGCTTGTTTTGAATGAAATGGGACTTACATTTAAAGAGAAAGAAAAAAAAAAAAAAACAAAGTTGTACGACTTCTATCAGCCACAAATAATATCGCAAATCTTGTACCCAATATAAAGGATAAGTTCCCCTTTTTCACTTGAGTGTACTTCAAGTCATTTCAGAGAACATTGGGATGAGGTAACCTCTGGATCTAATCTAATTTTGGGTGAAAGTCGGAGATGACGAAGAGGAGTCGGAGACGACAGGTCGGAGTCGAAGATGACGAAAAGAGTAGCAGCGGCATCGTGATGAAGAGTTAATAAGACTGAACACGAAACATAGGTTCTAAACTTTTTACTTTCTATTAAATATTTTTACTTTTTTTTTAAATTGTAATTTTTATTTTATTTTTAAAAAAAAATGCCAAAACGTGTTTCAAAAGGTGTCCAAATATGTTGATCGCGTGTTGGATTCGGTTAAAATCGCGTGTCCCTTTAGTCAACATGTTCTAAAAAATTGACCACGTGTAGAATGCATTAAGGAATGTGTTGGTGTCCCGCACACAATTTTTTCCAAAATTGACGAGTCCATGCTTCAGAGTATATATATATATAAAATGAAAAAAAAAAAACTTGTGATCTTATTTTCTTCTTTAATTTCCCATTTCCTGCGAACTCGACAGCATCTAGCTGCTTGGTTCATTTGTGGCCCACTGGTATGAGTATTTAAATATTAAAGACCCATGCTTCAATCATATAAGACGCGTGAAGTTATACCAATCTCCCAAGCTTACGCTCTGCAAAAGTCTCTAGTCAACTCTCATTAATATCATGGCAAATCATGATGCAACATCCTCAGATTTCAGCTATGATGTTTTTCTTAGTTTTAGATGCGGAAGCAGCAACGCATTGGTTGACCGTCTCGTTCGAGCTTTGCTTGATAAAGGAATCAACACCTTTAGGGATCAGGGAAAACTGAGGATAGGGGATGATGAAATTGAGAAGTCCAGAATGTCAATGGTTGTGCTCTGTGAAAACTATGCATCTTCCATCCGTTGCCTTGATGAACTAGCCAAGATCACTGAGTATATTGACAACAAGAGAAAACATGTTACGGCAATTTTTTACAAAGTGGAACCATCAGATATACGGAAACAAAGAAATTCTTATGAAGCAGCCATGACTGAACATGAAAAGACCTACGGAAAAGACTCGGAAAAGGTGAAAGCATGGAGGTCAGCTTTGACTAGAGTATGCGACATAAGCGGAAAACATTGCAAGGACGATTCGTAAGTTATTTATGAATCCCTTCACCTGTTTCCAAGTTACAAATCTTTTGATTGTTAATTTGTTATTAATGTGTTGGGCATGACTGATATTTTTTTTATTATATGTTGATAAGTATTGGGGAACATGGAAGATTTTAATCATGTTTTTGTAACAAGTGAGGTCTTTGTTAGAGTCTAAATTCTGTCAGTACAGGATTTTAATCATGTAATTTTTTATTTTTTTTTATTTTCAGTACTATAATGAAATAGGAAGAGTATTATGTTCCTGCAGGTTTGAATCTGAGCTTATTGAGAAGATTGTTAAAGACACATTGACTAAAGTAGCTCCAGCGCCTTTACAAATAAACCACGGAGTTGGACTTGATTCTCACTTTGAACAGGTGAAGTCACTCATAGATATTGGGTCTAATGATACCGTTCGCATGTTGGGAATTTATGGAGCTGGTGGAATTGGCAAAACCGCATTTGCCGTATGTATCTATAACAAGATCAGGCATGAATTTGGTGCTGCAAGTTTTCTTGTTAATGTCAGAGAAAAATCAGAAAAAAGCATTAAAGGCCTGGAGGATCTCCAAAAGGAACTTCTATCTCAGATGGGTGAGGAGACAGAAACCATGGTGGGCAGTGCATTTAAAGGAGGTATTGAACTCAAACGCAGGCTTGGCCATAGAAGAGTTCTTCTGGTTTTGGATGATGTCAATGCGATGAAACAATTGGAATCACTGGCTGGAGGATGTGATTGGTTTGGTTCTGGTAGCAGGATCATTATAACAACAAGGGATGAAGCTGTGCTAGATAATCATGATGTGGGAATTAAGAAATATAAAATGGAGGAGCTAAATGATCGTGACTCTCTTGAACTCTTTTGCTGGTATGCCTTTAATATGAGAAGGCCTGCTGAAAACTTTGTAGATATCTCTACTCGTGCAGTAAGTTATGCAAAGGGTATTCCATTGGCTTTAAGAGTAATAGGATCCAATTTGAAGGATGGGAGTGTAGAGGAATGGGAAATTGAATTGGGCAAATATAGGAAGGTTCCAGATGCTGAGATTCAAGGTATACTAGAAATAAGCTACTATGGTCTGTCTGAATTAGAGAAGAAAATATTCTTGGACATTGCTTGCTTCTTCAAAGGAGAGAGATGGGAATATGTTAAAAGGATACTAGAGGCTTGTGATTTCTTTCCAACTATTCGAGTATTTGTCAGTAAATGTCTCATAACTATTGATGAAAATGGCTGCTTGGATATGCATGATCTAATACAAGACATGGGTAGAGAGATTGTTAGGAAGGAGTCACCATCAAGCCCCGGTAACCGCAGCAGATTATGGTCTTATAAAGACGTTCTCCAAGTACTCGAAGGAAACTCAGTAAGAATCCTCCTTTTTAACCTCCTCTTTGTTTTTATACCTTTATATGTTTTTCTAATACGGCAAATGTAATTGCTGTTATTCTCTGAATGTGTTTTATAGGGAAGTAGTACAATTGAAGGAATAATGCTTCATCCTCCTAGACATGAAGAAGTAGACCATTGGACTAATACTTCCTTCGAGAATATGAGGAACCTCAGAATTCTTATTGTTCGGAACACAACATTTTCAACAGGACCTAGTTATCTGTCAAATAGTTTACGGTTACTTGATTGGATGGGGTTCCCATCACAGTCTTTTCCAGCTGATTTTTATCCTCAAAGAATTGTTGACTTCAAGTTATCTCATAGTCCTTTGATATTGAAAAAGCCACTTCAGGTACATAAATTTTCATTCTCTCTCAATTTAAATACGTAACAAAATTGTCGTTAGCATGAGCTAAAATTAAATATATTTGAATATGCCCCTAATCATTATAAATATATTATGTTTCGTAGATATTTGAGGATTTGACATTCATCAATCTCTCCCAGTGTCAATACATAACTCAAATACCTGACTTGTCTGGAGCAAAAAATTTAAGAATATTGACACTTGACAGATGCCATAAATTGGATAAGTTTGATAAATCCATTGGATTTATGCCGAATCTTGTGTATTTAAGTGCATCAGAGTGCACCATGCTCAAAAGTTTTGTGCCAAGAATGTATTTGCCATCTCTCGAAGTGCTTTCATTTAATTTTTGCAAAAGACTTGAAGACTTCCCAGAAGTAATGCGAAAGATGGATAAGCCATTAAAGATTTGCATGATAAATACTGCTATTAAGGAATTTCCAAGGTCCATTTGTTACCTGACTGGGCTTGAGTATGTAGACTTGTCAAATTGCAAAGCACTCAAGGATCTATCAAGAGGCTTTTTATTGTTGCCAAAACTTGTCAAGTTAAAAATGGATGGAAGTTCTCAACTCGGAGAATCATTTAAAAGGTTCAAAGAGAGCCATTTAGTAGCAAATGGCTGCCCAAAATTAATGGCACTATATCTAAGCGAGGTTAATCTATCATGCGAAGATCTTTGCATAATTCTTCAAATATTTCCAAAATTGGAATACTTGGATGTATCGCATAATGATTTTGTATTCCTCCCAAAATGTATCACACAATCTTTGCCCTTGAAAAGTCTTGATGTGAGCTACTGCAGGAATCTTATGGAAATTCCAGAACTTCCCTTAAGTATTCAGAAAGTAGATGCGAGATACTGTCGATCCTTAACTTCAGAGGCATCAAGCATGCTATGGTCTAAGGTTTCACTACATCCTCCACTATTCACATAATGCTATTATTTATTCTTTGGTAAAATAATAGCTTAGTGTATGTTTTTATCTCTTTTTTTCCTTTTATGTATCTTCCTGTAAATTATTTGCTTTTCATTATTTCCGTTTTCTTGCATTCTAATATATTTTTGAAAGAGGTTTTTACCAAGATTTGAACCTGTAACCTTTAGCCACACAACAGCAACTTTACCACAGGCTCGCCCTCTTCCTTTTTCTTACATTCTAATAAGATATCCAATTCTTTTGTTATGACCATCCTCTTTTCATCCCTTTTTAATATTTTAATTTGAGTCATATCTCATGTTATACCTTTTATCAATTTTGCTGAAAAATTAATAACTGAAGTATGTAGTTATTGGTTAATGTATTGAGTTAGAAGTGTTGCCTTATTAATAGGTTAAGCAGCCCATTACTATCTTTTTGATGTCACAGGTTTGTAAGGAGATCCAAAGAATACAAGTTGTGATGCCAAAAACAGAAGTTCCAGATTGGTTTGACTCTGTTGGCAATGAAGATATTCCACTTTTCTGGGCTCGCCGAAAGTTCCCTGTTGTTGCTTTAGCATTTGTGTTCGAGGAAGTCAAAGAGAATGTTAAGATAGAGATGAATAACTCAGAATTCCTGCCTGGAGTTGTATCAGCTGATCAGTCCCACACTGTTGGCCTCCACTTGTTTATTGACGGGCAAGAAATATGTAGCAGAGCTAACCATTATTTCACTGTTGGGGAAAATCATGTGTTATTGTGTGATCTACGAGTTTTGTTCAGTGAAGAAGAGTGGCAGGGCCTTGATGCAAATCTCGGATATGATTGGAAGGCCATTCAGGTTCAATATGAATCACGGTTGAATCTGAGACGCTGGGGAGTTCATGTGTACAAGCAAGAAACAATCACAGATGATATCAGATTCGATCCTCCCAATTCAACAGAGAACATGCCACCATCGCATTTGGTTCCAAAAACAAATTCACAACAGAGAATAAGACATGTACAAAGTTTGGATCTATTAGAAATATTTGGCCAGTACTTGAATTTTTTAAAATTAGATCAAATTGCCTCTGTTACAAATGTAATATTGAGATCGTGGAGGAATGCAAAGGCTGATGATGTTAAAGAGGATGCTTCAGCCTCTGCCTATGGGGCAAGCTTAAAGCAAGAACAAGAAGAATTTGTGTGGGATGTGGCACAGGTTTTAGACATGTTGATGGAGAATGTACAGAAACAAGAAATTCAAAATTTAGGCCGATTGGTGGTAGAATTATTGACAGCACGGGCACAACTTATGAAGACAAAAGGCCATGAGATGTTGCACATCAATATAAACATGCCTATTATTCTAGATGAATGTGAATGTCACACTTCTAAAAATTTAGCTGAAGCTCCAAGCCGTCGCTATTGGGGAAGCTTCGAGCTAGAAGAAGGAGATCCACTTGTGTGGAGATTTTGGAAAAGCAACGAAGCCTTCGGGGAAAGGGTAAACACTGTTCTATTGAAATGCCAGCGTTCCTACGGGGAATCCTTGGAGGAAGAATATAACGATCCTGCATTGCAAGCATTAATGAGGAAGATAGAGCAAGACGCTATGAGATTGAATAAATCTTGGGGGAAAATGAAGGCATCAATTGTTTCAAAGAATGTCCCAGTTTCTGACAAATATATGATGGAAACAGCAATCATCATAGGACAAGAAAGACTGGGAAGGTTGGGATCTAATTTCAATAAGGCACCTTACGGGAAGTTAAGGGTGGAGCATGATGCGCAGAGCACTAATCAGAATCAGAAGCCGCATGAGTTAAGAGTGGAGCACAATGCTGAAAGCAATACTGGGAATCAGAATCAGAATCAAAAGCAGACCAGGTTTGGTTGGACCAAGATTTTTAATCGTAGAGCAGAAAAAAATGGGAAATCAGGAGACAAGGCATGAGGAGGAGTAGGGATGGCAAATACGCGGGTTGGCTAGTAACCCGCAAAAAATGAGCCAGGTTGGGTTGGCAATAATGAGCTGCCAACCTGGCTAGTTTCAACCCGTGAAAAAACGAGCAAACCTGCGGGTCAAACGAGCCAGTTCGCGGGTTGAGTTTTTTTTTTTTTTTTTTTAATAAGAAAAATACAAAATATAATATACAAAAATGAACAAAATCCACACATGTTGTCATCATTTTTCTTCCTTCTCTAAACTTAAGTCCCTAATCTTCTCACGTCCTGCCATATTTATATTGTTAGGCTGTGCTGACTCTGTTTGGTTCAAATATGTTACCCACCTGGTAGCAAGTGGTTCTGATTGTTTCTAGATGTTGATGCAAATTTGTTGTGAAGAAAATTTGAAACTAAAATATTTTTCTTTTATTTCTCATTTTGTAACCCTTTGTTTAAGCTAATGGAAGCCATATAGTTGGTGCATTAATATTACAGGGTCAATTAAATAAGCTGAAAACGAGCCAATTCACGAACAATTTTCGAGCCAACTCGCGAGCTATTTTTTCAAGCCAACCCACGAACCATATTTTTTAGCCAACCCTAACCCGACTCGGGTTGGGTTGGGGTTTTCTGGCTCGTTTTTTTTTGGAGCCAACTCTAACCCGGCTCGTTTTTTTCGGGTTGAATGAGGGTTGGGCCGGATTGGCCCATTTTGCCAACCCTAAGGAAGAGCTCCATGTAATGATTAGGGGAAAATGGAACAACTTTCTTTAGCAAGAATAATTATTTATTTGGAATAAGTTATTCTACCTACCTTTATTATATTGCCTACCTTTGCCTACCTTTCTTAATAACGTTCTATTACAATCCCATCCAACTATCGATATTTGTGATATAAATTTTTTTTTTTTTTGCCTTCTTTCTCCTCACTTCCTCCCACACCCTTTCTCTCTCCCTTTGCGAAGCGGGCGGCCTCACTAATTCCCTTGGGCTTGGAGGCATCCTCTATGTAGGTGATTACTCAAAAATGGAAAAATTAAACCTAATGTCAATAACTAAAACGATTTTATGAAATTATCTTAATTCTTAGGGACAGAGTATGTTTACTATGTGTAGGTGATTATTCGAAAATTCTACCAACAAATCAATACAATTTATAACAAAGAAAAAAGAGTGTGTAATCTTAATTTTTTTATAACTAGAACCAACCAAATAAGAATATGATTGAAGAATATAAAGAATGAGCTCATTAAATTGAAGAAGAAACAAGACGAAGCATGTTCTTCAATTCTGAGTATTCCTTTATTTAGTTGAATATTTAAGCCTTCAATTCTGATTTTTATTTTATCTTTTGGTATTCTTAATCATAATGTCATAGTAACACAGGTTTTGTGACGCAGATGAATGAGCATCGGAGTCCCTCTCGTACGGGTAATTTTGGATACCATCCACACGGTGATGTTCCTATCATAATAATTATGGGAGCAGGTGCTATATTGATCGTGGAAATTATGCAAATAATAGAGATGCTCATGTACACCAACAGAGGATGCCTCCAAGCCCAAGGAAATTAGTAAGGCTGCTTCACAGAGGAGGAGAGAAAGGGGAGGAGAGAGAAAGGGTGTGGGAGGAAGTGAGGAGAAAGAAGGGCAAAAAAAGGTTTTTTTTTATATCACAAGTATCGATCATTGGATGGAATTGTAATCGGACGGTATTAAGAGGGGTAGGCAAAGGTAGGCAATATAAGAGTAGGTAGAATAACATATCCCATATATATAAGGGGTAGGATATTGTAACAACCAATTAGTGTTACTACCAATCAATTTCACCGTTAGATCGATTATGTTGATCCAATGGTTATATTTATTTCCATCTTTGTATGATTATGATTCCCCTTATTTAATACTTTATATTTATTTTCACCTTTGTATGGTTATGATTCCCTATATTTAATGCTTTCACATTAAATATGAGAAATCATAACCATACAAAGATGGAAATAAATATAACTGTTGGATCAACATAATCGATCTAACGGTGAAATTAATTGGTAGTAACCCTAATTGGTTATTACAATATCATTCTCCTATACATAATTAAAACAATTTCAAAAGCTATAACCATAACTTAACAATATGCGAAACACTAAAGGTTTATTTAACCATGGCATACATCCCTCCCACAAAGTGCCAAGTAGTCCCCTTAGACCAACAAGGCTTAAAAACTCATTTTTATTGATATTCAACACTCAACATCTTCACTTTTTATTAACTCTAGGAATTCTATACTTCCTCTATGGTCCTCATCTCCCACCATATTATAGATCTCTTCGTTAGCTACGCGTGGGTTCAAATCGCGCTCAATTTGGAGCACCATAGCTCAAGCTATAAATTTTTGAAGAAAATGGTGTTGAATTTCGTAGGGCCTGGCGCTGATAGCGCTAGAAAATTGGGTTCCCACTGTCTTGCGAGCCATTAGTGCCAACTTGGCGCCAAGTGCTAGCCCACTATTTGGTGGTGCCAACAGCGCCACGGGTCTGGAGATTACTCTCAACTTTAGTATTTTACTTATAACTTGAGTTATACTTATCCGATTGATGCAGTTCTTGGTCTCGTTGGAAAGCTAAGAAAAAGATCTATAACTTCCATTAGATACAGGGATCCAAATCTATCATATAGGATATGAAAAATGTACAAGATATGATATCCTTATATTTACATTGATTCTCAACTCCAAAGGTTTTCTTTCACCTAATAGACATTATACAACAACTTCAATACATGTTTCTTTGCCATTTCAAGGCTCACATGATATCCAAATAGGCTTGAAAGCCCTTTCATCACACATTAGCATATAATTACATAATAATCAAGGTTCCAGGACTTAGACTTAACAAAACACATTATCAAAGTTATTTTTCTCCTTTCAACCATCAAAGATACAAAATGACTATGTTCATGATCTAAGTCCCCAAAAATACATACTGTTAGTCCAATACAATATTACTACCAAGTGTGCATCCTATACATATCTTTCTAGAAAAATATAAGATGCAACCAAATATAAATAGATGTAAGGAACTTCAAAACAATCATATCGCATGCTATCATATGGCAATCTACTCAAACCTCTTGCCTCGTGCCCGACCTATATCATCCATGCTAATACCTGAAATAGCAGTCCCCAAACAGGGTGAGATAAAACTCAATAAACTCAGGGTTCTTGGAGAATTCCTCCAACCCAGAGTTCATTTCCTGCATGAAGAGTTAGTATACACATGGCATGAACTACATCATATATCCAGAGGCAATTGCAGTAATGATTTAACTCCAGCATATTGATGCATTTAAATGGCCAAATAATTAAACAATCAAATCATCACACAAACTTCAGTTGCATCTTAGTCATTTCCGCTAAGCATACAACCTTGCCCCTAATGCTTGTCCATTGGCCTTTTCTCCAATGTCACAACAATACTATATGAATGCAAACATACCATAATATTAACATTACCACTCAATCATTCAATCATTAACCATTACTTCTATAAAAGCAACGGTGGAACAATAAGAGGGATGAACTTCCAAGATCCAAAGGTTTACCTTAATTGCTTCCAATATATCTTTGTCATTCACCAAGTTCCAAAATCAAGCTTTGAATTCAAGCTACAATTTTACAAAATACACACCTACACAAAGGTGTCACAAAATCAATCAATACAAGTTAATGAATATCAACATATTCATTAACAATACAATAATTACGCACCATAACTTGGACTGAACTTACCTATTCAAGTAGGCTACTCAAGCTCCATATCTTCCACCAATGGTTGGTCACTCAATGTTGATCCACTTGCCTCAATCCTAGCAACCACATGGACATAAATTAAATCTTTATGTTTATGAATTAAATTGTCTCTGAATTCTTTTCTTTTTATAATTGAATAAATTTATCTGTCTTTAATGCTTTCTATGAGTTTTCTCCTTATAGATTGATCTAGGGGAATTGTATGACAATAGGGATGTTGATGCATGAGTCCTGACTTGATAAATTTATCACAATTCTTGTGATCTAGGGATAGAATAGGGCAATTGTGCAATCTTTGAATTCTTGATCTTAATGCATATTTTTTTGGGGAATAATTGGATAACTAGAGTTCTTTCAAGATTACATAGATTTAGGGTAACAAGGAATTGAGCCCTAATTAACTTAGAGAGAATTGATTGCCATTATATTAAGAGCAGATTCTTGACTATTTAATTCGTAGCATAAAGAGGAAATTGGGGGAAGTCGAAACCTTAACTACGCTCTTTCTTGATTTTCAAAAACTTTCATCTTTTTTACTTTCTTGCTTTTAATTCTGAAAGTGCATGTTATTGATTGTTTTTAATTTCAATTCTTTTCATCTCAAATTCAATTGTCCAACTAAATCGTTGTTAGCGAACTAGTGCTTGAAAACCAATGCTCGTTGGAACGATCTCGTACTCAGTACACTTTTATTACTTTTACGACCGGTGCACTTGCCGAAGTCGCAACAATAAACTTGCAAATATAAGGGATAAGAAAAGTAAAGACTTGAACCAGGTTAGATGCATCAAGGATGAAAATAAAAAACTTTTGATAAAAGATGTAGAAGTTAAGAAAGGGGGATGAACCATTTTAACAAACTTTTTAATGGGGATAACGATAAAATTAAGGTGGATTTGGAGGATGCTTATTAGGGTGGAAGTTTCCAACACGACTCGCTAACACGATACGAACACAACACAAAAAATTTGTGTTCAAGTCAACTAGTTTTAAAATTTGTGTAGCGTTCATGTTGGCAAAAGCTTACCTGAAAATATTTGTGTCGTATCGCGTGTCAACTTGTGAACCTAAAATTAACTCGCATTAATCTTGTTACAAGTTATGCATGTCGTATTGTGTCGTAAATAGGTTATTCGTGTCTTATCATGTCGTGTCAAATTGCATAATAAGTAACACAGTTTGGTCAAGAAGGCATAGACAACCCATATGCTCTTCACAAATACAAACATAACATGTCAAATGACAATCATGCCTCATAGGAATATATAAACAACATATCATAGCAATGCATGTCTCATGTCATGTTATAATCTCAATGCCAGCCTCTTTCCATCAGATGCATCAATATCCACAATCTCATTACTTGAAAAATATGCCCCAGAAGGGGTGAGATCTCTAACAAAAATCTCAGTAAGACATAGGGTCCTCAAGGACTCTTCTACCCCAAGTTCACTTACAGGTATATAATAAGTATGATCAAATAATAAAATGCATGGCAATAACAATACAGTATCATCACGGTAAAATAATATGATCTAGATATAATCGTACATCTCAGTATATGTCATGTGATGTATGCAAGTGCAGTTCAACTGGCTAGAGAACAAGATAGGCATTACGCACGTCCGGAACCTACCAAAACATAAGGGTCGTAGGCTTATGCCTTACACACCAGGGTCACAGCCTAATCGTGCAAGTGATTAACATCACATCCATACATTACATCAACAAGCATATCCATATATATTAGATAAATATCAATGCATGAACATTTTCAAAAAAAACATACCATGCACATCAAACCATCCTCCCATGGAGTTGGGTGGAACAAATAGTAGATAAATTTGAGGACTAGAAGCTTACTTGTCACAGCCAAGTCGTCTAATAATAACTCGATGTCCGAGAGGTCACCAACGCGGTATCTAAAAATAACACAACCTATTTTCACAATGTATATACCATCAATAAATATATACTAACACATCATGTCTAGAGGGACTCTATTTCTTTTTTGTTTCTTACGTTTAAGGCTTCTTCCAAAGCCATAAGTGTGGGTTACTTAAATTATGACTTAATCCAATTTTTACCAAGGCCCGCGCTGATCTCCTTAAGGTTCTAAATCATTAATAAGGTTTCACGATTCCTTCCATTGAAGAACAATTCAAAGAAATGGGCTTCATTGCCTGATTGGGCATTAAACTGCATTTATCATTTTTAAAACCAGTGTTGCATCTCTTTACCAAACGTTTTAAGATTTTACTATATTAAACTAGACATCATAATTTTTCCAATGACATGTTATATGTTTCATTTGGAGTTGTATAACTCCGGTTATGTTTTCACAATGTGACTGTTGTAAACTGAATTTCCAACAACCAAGATGCGAATTAAAACTTAAATTACGATCAGTCCACGTATCCAATAGATATAAAATTTTGCAAGACTGTAGCCCTATGTATTAAATTCACATAGGTCCAAACCTCAGTCAATTTGGAGCTATGTAGCTCGAGATATCGCAATTTTACTAAAATAGGTCGCTGATGTCATTTTCCAGCGGGAATCGATTCCTCCCTATTGAGAATCAATTCCCACACTAGGGAATCGATTTCCACATGACAAAATGCAAAAAATCTACGTTTTTTACGTTTTGGAGGTACTTCAATTGCACCCCAAAGCTTCCCAACATAACATTTTTGTTATCTAACCCATCTTCCAACATGATACCAACATATTAACAACCTCTAAAGCTTACGTTATCAAAATATCTACTTTACACACTCAAGACATGATTTTTACTTGTTAAAATCTAGTCTTTTCATAAAAACTCAAAGAAAAAAGGGTAGAAATATATACCCAAAGCTCAAAACAAAGGAAATGAGTGCTCTTTGAGGTCTCTTGTCTACACTCTAACCCCACCAAGGAAGGTGCACAAAATTTAACTCTCAAAGCTAGGTCTTTTCTCCACAAAGATTGTACCTTGATGCTCCAATGTGAGTGTACATGGCTCCAACACATATCATCAACAACGGCAGCCCCTCAACCCCACAAGACAACAACTATAAATCTTTAAGAGTGGATTTTTCTCTCACAAGGGACAAGCGTTAAAGCGTTTAAGGTTATACCATGGAAGAGGGATGAAGAAAAGCAAGGTTTTAGTTAAGTTTCATGAAGAAAAACATGATCTTCCATGGAGAGTGTAAGGAGGCAGCCTTGAGAGTGTGAGAGAGATGTCCTCTAGGGTTTAGAAATATGAAGGAGTGATAATCGGTGTTGCGACTTCGGCAAGTGCACCAGTCGTAAAAGTAATAAAAGTGTGTTGAGTACGAGATCGTTTCCACGAGGATTGATTTTCAAGCACTAGTTTGCTAACAACGATTTAGTTGGACAACAAAGATTGAGATGAAGAGAAGTGAAATTAAAAACAATTAATAAAATGAAAATTAAAATTCAAAATTAGAAAGCAATTGAAAAGATGATTGATTAAAAATTTAAACACAAGCGTAGTTAAGGTTTCGACTTCCCTCAATCTCCTCTATATGTAATGAATTAAATTGTCAAGAATCCGTTCTTAATATAATGCTTATCAATTCTTTCTAAGTTAATTAAGGCTCAATTCCTTGTTACCCTAAATCTATTTGATTTTGGAAGAACTTTAGTTCCCCGATTATTCCCCAAGAAAACATGCATTAGGATCAAGAATTTAAAGATTGCACAATTACCCTATGTTTATCCCTAGATCACAAGGATTATGATAAATTTACCAAGTCAGGGTTCATGCACCAACATCCTTATTGTCATACAATTCCCATAAATCAATCTATAAGGAGCAAACTCATAGAAAGCATTAAAGACGGATAAATTTATTCAGTTATAAAAAGAAAAGAATTCAGGAACAATTTAATTCAAGACATACGATTCCATTGGGTTCCATCTACCCTTAACTACATAAAAGTCTAGCCTAGCATACTGAATTCAAAAGCAATAATAAAGAAAAGAGAACCCCCAAGCCTCCATTGGTATGATGTTGACTTGGTTCCTGAGTGCTCCAACGCTCCGCAACATGATTCCTCCCTCAAGTCTCTGTGTAATTCTCTAGATTGGTGAATTGGTTTATTCCATTGACCCCAAGCTCCCTATTTATAACCTTAGAAACCACATCTTTGTTTAATTCCTCATCAAATCTCCCCATGGATCTCTATCTATTCTCAATCAAATCATATTTGTTTCCTTTTTTTCCTCTAAGATCCTACAGATTGGGCTTCAAATCTTTGTTATGATCCCTTTATCACTTCTTAGCACCAAATCTTGTGGATTTACCTTCAAAATAAGCAAGATATCAAGACATTAGCTCAATTTTCAAATCTTTATTATTTTGTCATATAACACCTTGAATTCCATGCAATCTACCATATAATCTTTATGTAATTTGGCCTAAAAACATGGTAAACCAAGGGTTTATCAAACATTCCCAGATTTGATTATTGCTGTTCTCAGGAATTGATGGAACCCAGAAATTCACAGCAAGAATAACAACAATTAACAGTAAAGTAACACTTCTATTAACAACAATACAGGAAATGCAACCATGAAAATACAGAAAAGATAAACCAAAAGACCTCACTCACTCTGAAGCCAAAAACCTAGGCCAAAGAGATCCCAAGAGATCTTTTCCAAAACCCCACTCCAATATTCTGAATACATCCCACCTAGAAACATCACCCTAAACCTCTATATATACTAATTCTAAAATACTAATGGGCTTGGATTATTTATTATAGGCCCATCAATACTCCCCTTCCAAAATTCACCTTGTCCTCAAGGTGAAGAAAGAGGACAGATATTGTGAGAAGGCTCCCACCCGGGTCCCATTGTTTGAAGCATATAGACCCAAATGTGCTTGTGCCCACTACTCCCTTACAATTTGTTGCACCTCCTTGCTCCTCTATTGTGGTATTTCGTGTGACATTTTTGGGCATAAAACAAGGAATAACTTCCCACTCTTCATGCTATGTTTTCTGCCACCAAACAGAGGATATTTGTTGTAGCGGTGGAAGGAGGTCTTCGTCCCCTAATTCTGGCCATACAGCTTGCTCTTCATTGGGCCCATTATTATTTCTTGAGCAATTGACAAGTCGACAAGGACCATTACCTTCCTGCCTTCTCTTCTTCATCTCTTCCAGCGAAAATTTTTCATTGCAAATATGGTTCTCAGAAGAAGTGACAAAGGCAGTGGGTGTGACTAGGGATGCTAAACTAGGTTTGAAGAATGGTTTTGACGTTGTGGTAGACGGTCTAGGACATTGCGGATAAGTGACTGAGGACACTGGACTTGTGTAAGACATTGGGTTATGTCCTGCATAAAAGAAAACTGAACGGACATAAGGTATTGGGCCTGGGCCTGAACGGATATAAGAGAATAATGAACCCATATATTGGGC
This sequence comes from Gastrolobium bilobum, assembly GCF_033153095.1. Classification (NCBI taxonomy): domain Eukaryota; kingdom Viridiplantae; phylum Streptophyta; class Magnoliopsida; order Fabales; family Fabaceae; genus Gastrolobium; species Gastrolobium bilobum. The sequence continues at coordinate 31,468 of NW_026899045.1, forward strand.
TGAAGCTGAATATGAAGAAGCCGAATGAGTGTGAGCCTGATCTGTAGGAACAACCGGGTGAGAGGTCTGAGTTGATGGATCCATGGTTATACGCTGTGACGGAACCACCAGATTATGATCAAAGGGCCACCAACACGTCACAGTTTGCGACCCTACCTGCTCACGTTCTTTCTCCATTTCTTCGATTCCTTGTGCGAGCTTGAGCACGTCTTCCTTCCACAAATTTGCTACTGCGTGGAACTGCAATTCTGCTGCCTCAACGTCCTCTTCTTCCTCTTGATCTTCTTCTTCTTCTTCTTTTTTCCTAATTTCTTCTGCCTCTTTTTCTGAGTTTTGATCTACCTCAGCGTCTCCTTCTTCGTCTACCCACTGTGTCAACGTTATTACTTCTGCCATTCTTGCCACTTGCTGCCTTCCAGCCACAACTCTAATGTCCTCATGCATAATAGTTGTTCCTTTCCTTTCGCAGATCTTCTTCTCTTCCCTTTTTTTGGATCTGTCTTCTTCTTCAACAGCTGATTTTTCTTTTTCCTTTTTCTGTTGCATTTCTTTTTTTTTGACTTTTGTTTCTTTGATTTTCGCTTTTTTTCTTCTGCAAAACAAGGATCGATGCGCTCTATTAACGTCCACATTGCTTTCTGAAGTTGATGAACAGCATCTTCAACCCGATCCATTCCTTCTTCCACTCGGTCCATGCTTGCTTCTAATCGATCCAAACTCCTCTCCATTCTGTTGTTTTCCATTTTTTTTTGTAGATCTGGACCAGAAGCACTCCCTAGATCGGATCGGAAATGCTCTGATACCAAATTGATGGAACCCAGAAATTCACAACAAGAATAACAACAATTAACAATAAAGTAAGACTTCTATTAACAACAATACAGGAAATGCAACCATGAAAATACAGAAAAGATAAACCAAAAGACCTCACTCACTCTGAAGCCAAAAACCTAGGCCAAAGAGATCCCAAGAGATCTTTTCCAAAACCCCACTCCAATATTCTGAATACATCCCACCTAGAAACATCACCCTAAACCTCTATATATACTAATTCTAAAATACTAATGGGCTTGGATTATTTATTATAGGCCCATCAGGAATCAATCAGAATAAAACTAAAAAAAAATAGGGAGTAAGAATCTTCATTTGCATGGAATTTGACAGGAATGATTCAATCAGAGACATGATTACAGAGCATTTAGACTCTAAGGAATGATACATCAATCAACAAGATTCATAATTCATTAGTTAAAAGCTGCAAAAAAATTTCTTAAGATCAAGAATACGGAAAATTTCCTGAAACACTCTCTCACTAGGAATTTAATTCACTCACTCTCAACTGTTTAGAGGGTTGGTGTTTTACTCGTATCCCACTGAATCAACACTACCATAGGCTTGCTTATATTCTCGCTCTCCACAGTTATTATGACATATCTCACAGATCAAGAGTTCTTGTTTAGGGTTATAACTTGGCCTGATTGAAGGAAGGGAAAATTTAGAGAATGAGCTCCAAGATTAAAATTCAGATTCAAAGAGGAATAAATATAATCGTTTAACAATTTGTAAACAACTTTCTCCTTCTTTTTGGTCCATTCTTCTTTTTCTCTTTTGAACTTTTCTCTTGTTTGTCGTTATCTTTTCTTAGAACAAGTTTTCTTTTTTCTTTTCACTTCTTTTCTTTTTCCTCTTTTTGAGTAATTTTCATTTTCTTTGTTTGTTTCTTGTTCATTCTAACCAACCTTACTTCCTTAGCTTTTGCCTTTCTTCTCTGTACTCCCATACATCACAATTTATGTAATCAATTAATCATCATCTGTTCGTCAATTCAAATCTGAAAGTTAATCTCAAATAAGGTGAGAATCTATATTGTAAGTGGCTTATTCATTTTCATAGGTTTTCAAAGAACAAACAGGCCTAGGTTCAAAAGGGTTTAACTAAGGAATGCCAGCAAGGTTGGCTATTTGGCCATCTAGTTTAAAGAAAGAACATGCCTCAATCATATCCATAGAATATATCACATACCAATTCAAGTAAGAAACAAAGCAAGTTCTAGAGTCTTTCATACAGTGGGATGCACACCCAATAAAAATATTCTGTATAGGGTCAAAACCTCACGGCTATGAATGCACAGTAATTCCCCTATTCTTTATCTTAAAAAAAATTTCATCACTAAAGAGAATATTCAATGAATCATGAAAATCATTACAATTACTGATTAAAATTTCCCGCCATTCTTCCATTTAAAAGCACTAAGTAAAACTTTCAGATTTTCACAAAACAATGGATTGAGGTTTTTATTACTTAAAACTCAAAAAAAAAATATAATTTCAATTTCTAAAAAAATGTTTCATTTAAGGAAAAGAAAAAGGTTGAGATAGTTCCCTGTACTAGCCGGATATTCCGTGTATGATCTTGAAGTTCTCCGGTTCATTTAGCGATACCCACTGATGAACTACGCGCTTCCCATTCCCAGATTTAAATGTTGCTGTCCCCAGCAACTGATTTAAATCTAAAAAAAATCGCATTGAGAGTTAAGAACTAGTGGATTCCTCTAGAACAACATTGATCATAACTATCAGTCATCAGTACTGAAATCCCAAACTGCATCACAGGGTTATCTTATACCATAACAATAAAAAGAAATAATTGAAAAGAAAACAGAAATAAAATAAAAATAGCTAAAGTGATCATTCATCAAGCTCCTTCTCGTCCTCTACATCTCGCACAATGGAGGGTGTCATGCGGTATCCTCATCCTCATCATCCTGGCCCTTAGTAGCCGGATACGTGCTGGTCCCTCTCAGTGTGGCTTCATAGGAATCCTCCTCCTCGGATGCATCATAAGGCTCGGGCTGGAAGGCTGGTGGTCCTCTTTTTCAACTATGACTTGATCACCTTAGTCTCTATCTATTTTTTTTGTATTTTCTTATTTCATTAACTAAAATTGAATTAACTAAAATTAAAAAATTAAAAAATAGTAAAGTGTTGGGTTGCCTCCCAATTAGCGCTTGTTTAACGTCACGAGCCTGATGTACCTGACTTGTGATCATGGTGGCTCAAAGCATGATCTTGGTGATGACCAAGTTCCATCATTCAGAAATTGTGTCCTACCATAGTGCTCTTCTGCATATGGATGAGGTAAAGTAGTCTCAGGAACTTTGAACTTGACTTTTACATGCTTTCTTTTGCTACTAGGCTTCTCCATCTTAACTTTTGTCTTACTTTCTTGAGAAGACTCCTCATTGTGCTCTTCTTCACCTTTCCTTTCACCAATATAGAAGACTTGATCTTTCGATTGAGCTACATGTGGGGAAACTTCTTTGTCAAAGAACTTGAATACTGCTTGTTCTCCGTCTGCCCGTAAGATTAACTCACCTTTAAGTTCATCAATCAACGCTCCTAAAGTTTCCAAGAAGGGTCTTCCGAAGATCGTTGGAATTGTGGCATCTTCCTCTATATCAAGGATGACAAAATCAACAGGGATGATGAATTTGTCTACCTGTACCAGTATATCCTCAATGATGCTATAAGCTTGCTTTGAAGAGCAGTCAGCCAGTTGCACTATCGTCCTTGTGGGATTCACTTCGGTAATCTCTAGCTTCTTCATCATGGAGAGTGGCATGACATTGATGCTAGCTCCAAGATCACATAAGACATTATGCACTTCCACTTTGCCTATAGTGCATGAAATGCTGAAGCTCCCTGGATCCTTGACTTTGGTAGGTAACTTCTTTTGGATGATAGCATTACATTCCTCCGTCAAATTTACTATCTCACATTCCCGCAACTTACGCTTCCTTGATAACAGATCCTTCATGAACCTTGCATAATTGGGCATGTTCTCTAAAGCTTCAGCAAAAGGAATGTTGATCTACAACCTCCTGAATATGTCTAGAAACTTTGAATGCTGCTGCTTCTGAATCTCTTTCTTTAATTTATGAGGATAAGGGATTCGAGCATATAGGGAGAGATCCAAAGGCTTGTCTTGCCTTTCTAAAGCTTTCTTCTTTTCCCACTTAAATAGTTTCTTTTCAACTTTTTCAGGATTGCTCTTGTCAACTTCAATAGTATCCTTTGCATTTTCTTTCTTCTCTTCTTCAACTGATGCTTCTCCATCCTTCTTCTTTTCTTCATGCTGCTTCTCTATAGGCTGAATGACTATCCCACTCCTAGTGGTGATTGCATTGCAATGCTCTCTTGGATTGACAACTGTGTTGCTTGGAAAAGTACCATGAGCTCTCTCAGAAATCTGTCTTGACAACTGACCAATTTGAGTTTCAAGATTTCTTATGGAAGCTTATTGATTCCGGAGTGTTGATCTAGCCTCTTGCATGAAAGCAGATCTGTCTTCTCTGAAAGCATTTGCACTTTGAGTATAGTCTGAAGTGGTCTTAGAGAGTTGTATGAAGGCTTTCTTCCATTCAGACGTGTTGCTTTGTTGTGGAGGAGGTGGTTGTACTGGAAAAGGAGGATTGAGCTGATGGTTGGATTTGTAACTCAACCCTGGATGTTGATTCTGATTCCTCCACCCTTGATTGTAGTCATTCTCATACTGGTTCCTCCCAGGATTACTCTGGTTTTTCTGATCATACCAGAGTTTGTTGACTTCAGCAGTTTCAGGTGCTTTAATGAAATCACAATCTTCAGTAGCATGAGTACTTGCACAAATACCACAAGTAACTTGCGAATTATTAACAGAAGAAACTTGAGAATTAGAAAATTGTTTTGTAAGAACATCTAATTATGCTTGTTGTTTCTTATTTATTTGCAATATTTGTTCATTCTGGGCCAACAGAGCATCGTTGCCGTCAAGCTTCATGATTCCCGCACTCCTTTGTGAGACGGGAGCATTATCGAACTTCTGAGAGGCTAAAGATTCCAACAATTCCAGCGCTTCCTCTGGAGTTTTTGTTTTCAATGATCCCCCTGATGCAGCATTAACCAAGGTTATTGTACTAGGCATCATTCCTTGGAAGAAAATCCGTCATTTCTCCCAAGCTTCAAAGCCATGTTGTGGACACTTCCTGAGCAGTCCTTTGAACCTTTCCCATGCCTCGTACAAGGATTCACTTTCTTTTTGTTCAAAAGAAGTGATATCTGATTTGAGCCTTGTCATCTTTGAAGCTGAGAAGAATCTGACCAAGAACTTGGTCGCTAAATCATCCCAGTTGGTGATGCTTCCTTGAGGCAGTGATCGCAACCACCCTCTTGCTTCTTCCTTCAGTGAGCATGGGAAGAGTCTGAGCAAGATAGCGTCACGTGAGACTCCATTCATCTTCAAGGTGTCACAGTAGAGCAAGAAATTATCTAGATGACTGTAGGGGTCTTCGGTGCTTCCTCCAGCGAACTGATCTCTTTGAATCAGTTGTAGCAGTGCTAGCTTGAGCTCAAAGTTGTTAGCTTCCACATTGGGTCTAACAATACTTGTCGTCTGCGGAACTCGGGTTGGAGTCATGTAATCTCCCAACGTTCTCAGAGGATTTTGAAGTAGTTGTTGTCAGCCATTGTTTCTTCCTTCGGTTCTGTTGAACTTGATGCATCTTTTGCTTTTCTTTCTTTTGAGCTTTTTCTAAGTCTTTTGGCTGTCTTTTCTATCTCAGGATCAAACTGCAAGGATCGTAGGTTAACAGTACCTCGCTCGCATAAACTAAGAGTAAAAGATTATGCAGAAAAACAGAAAAGGCAGAAAACAGGAAACAGAAAATTTAAACAAAAAATTATAATGCAGAAAATGCTGAATTATGCAAAAAAATTTAAAAAATTTAAAAAAATAAAAATAAAAAAGTAAAAAATAAATAAAATTAAAAATTAAAAAAAAAATAATACAGAAATTTAAAACGTCCAATCTAAACAGTTTTTAGTTACTGATAATGTTGAAGTATCTAATCCCCGGCAACGGCGCCAAAAACTTGTTGCGACTTCGGCAAGTGCACCGGTCGTAAAAGTAATAAAAATGTACTGAGTACGACATCGTTCCCATGAGGATTGGTTTTCAAGCACTAGTTCGCTAACAACGATTTAGTTGGACAACAAAGATTGAGATGAAGAGAAGTGAAATTAAAAACAATTAATAACATGCATATTAAAATTCAAAATTAGAAAGCAATTGAAAACATGATTGATTAAAAATTTAAAAACAAGCGTAGTTAAGGTTTCGACTTCCCCCCAATCTCTTCTATATGAAATGAATTAAATTGTCAAGAATCCATTCTTAATATAATGCCAATCAATTCTTTCTAAGTTAATTAGGGCTCAATTCCTTGTTATCCTAAATCTATGTGATTTTGAGAGAACTCTAGTTCCCCGATTATTCCCCAAGAAAACATGCATTAAGATCAAGAATTTAAAGATTGCACAATTACCCTATATCTATCCCTAGATCACAAGGATTATGATAAATTTACCAAGTCAGGGTTCATGCACCAACATCCCTATTGTGATAAAATTCCCCTAAATCAATCTATAAGGAGCAAACTCATAGAAAGCATTAAAGACGGATAAATTTATTCAGTTATAAAAAGAAAAGAATTCAGGAATAATTTAATTCAAGACATACGATTCAGTTGGGTTCCATCTACCCTTAACTACATAAAAGTCTAGCCTAGCATACTGAATTCAAAAGAAATAATAAAGAAAAGAGAACCCCAAGCCTCCATTGGTGTGATGTTGACTTGGTTCCTCGGTGCTCCAACGCTCCGCAACAGGATTCCTCCCTCAAGTCTCTGTGTAATTCTCTGGATTGGTGAATTGGTTTATTCCATTGACCCCAAGCTTCCTATTTATAACCTTAGAAACCACATCTTTGTTTAATTCCTCATCAAATCTCCCCATGGATCTCTATCTATTCTCAATCAAATCATATTTGTTTCCTTTTTTTCCTCTGAGATCCTGCAGATTGGGCTTCAAATTTTTGTTATGATCCCTTTATCACTTCTTAGCACCAAATCTTGTGGATTTACCTTCAAAACAAGCAAGATATCAAAACGTTTGCTCAATTTTTAAATCTTTATTATTTTATCAATAACACCTTGATTTCCATGCAATCTACCATATAATCTTTATGTAATTTAGCCTAAAAATATGGTAAACCAAGGGTTTATCAATGGGAACGAAAAAGGCTAAGTCTAAGTCATTTAAATGAGTTCTCTAACCCTAGTATACATTTATTCACTTTTTTTTTTTTTTTTTGATAACATATTCACTTATTTTTTACATTAACTATCTCCTTAACTTAACTTAGGCATTTGTTACCATTTTTAATTCCCTAACTTTTATGTATAATGATTATTAGTTTATTTCAAAGTTTTCGGCTAATTTCGCTACACATCTTTATCGCGAAATACACAGTATTCTTATTTTTCACCGAAAGGTGACATAATATAAATAATTAGAACTTTCTTCTAATTATCAAACCTCAAATATTAAATTATGAAATAATTCCTAAAATCATTATTGATTTCTATTAAGTTTACGATTCTTTTGTCTTCTTGCATTTTACCGCAAAACACGCAGTATCCCCACTTTTCATAGAAAAATGATTTAATTTAGATAATTAAATTTTCCTACTAATATTAACATAAATATTTTATTGTCATTTTCACTCCATAAAAATTATGTAATAATAATCAATAATTATCTTGAAGTTTCGGGTAATTCTGGCCACTACATTATTACCGCGAAACACACAACATTGACTTGTTTTTCTCAAAAATGTGCTTTAAATTGATTGACTTAAAATAATTAAATCTTTCATTTAATAATCCTCATTTAATTCTTATTTAATTTTTAAAATTATAATTTAATGGTGCGGGTTCTTACACATAACAACTCTTGATATGTGTGAACATTGTATGCATGATCAAAGTGAATATGTGTCACCTATATGAGTTTATGGTTTAGTTTTGCACTTCCTAAGATAAAAACTCAATATTATAAGTTCTATGACTTAGATAAGAACTATATAAACAGTAAGTGCATAAGTCTTCATTGTCTTCATAGTTTGAGTCTTCTAGTATCCTTTTAGCTTGTAAACTTTTACTTGAGCTTTGACTTTGCATATTTGAGTCTTCTCTTCAACTTTACACTTTGTTATAAGCTTTTCGTGCCTTTTAGAACTTGTTGCCATGCCTTTCATTGAGAGCTTTCATGTTGAGCTATGTTGGTGCTTTGTTATCATAAAAACTTCATAAACATAGTATTTTTGACCTATGGTTCGGCAAAGCATTGTGGAGTGACTTATCTCCCTTGGAAGGCCGCGAGTCTCATGAATTTTTGGAGGTGAAAATGTTGTTGGAAAGCTTGATTTCTTGCTTAGGATTCCTTCTTGGGTTACTTGTGAACATATTTGTGGTAAGCATTTCAAATTTCTTTGGACATTGGTGGAGATCAGAATTTATGAGCATTTATTAGGGCTTTGTTGGAAATGGTAGTTGTGAGACTTAAATAATGGTATGTCTTTAGAATTGAATGCTTGGTTTGGTGTCTAAATCATGATTATGCAATAAAAATTTAAGTGAAAAAGTTGACACTTAGTCTTGAAAAATGATGTTAAAAAAGTTAGTGAATTTATGAAGACATGAATTGGTTGTTGGATGAATTGAATGGTTGTTGTTGGAAACCTAATTGAATACACTTAAATGATGGATTAATGGTTTGAAATAGAATAAAACCATAGAAATTTTTGGTTGTAATCAAAACACCTTGGGAGGTATTTTTGGCCTTGCAAGCCGAGGGTAGGGTCATTTAGTGTGGAGTTATTGCTTTGTTATTTGGCTTATGTAATCAAGTTTGGAATTGATCATGAATTGTGTGATCAATGTAGGTTGCCTCCCTTGAATACGATCGTAGAGGACTAACTCTTGAAGTTCTTTGGATTGTCTTTGGTCCTTGACCATAAGGATTTTGGTAAGTGATGACTTACTTTGTTGTGTGATTAATTGGATAACTAATTGAGTTATCATGTGGCACTTTATAATTGTTGAAATGATCACGTATTGTAGGCATTTCTTTGTTGAAGAAAAAATTGTGAGGTAACTTGTGATTGAAGCTACCAAGCTTGGGAGCTTCAAAGAGGTAAACCCTTTGTACCGGGGTTAATCCCTGTGTGTGCTTCATCATACCCAATGAGGTAGTGGTTGGAAGTTTTTGATTGTAATGATATGTGCTATAATATGATCATGCATGTTAACATGTTGTTTGGTGTATGTTGGATTATACATGTATCTCTTGTCAGTAGATTATTGTCGTTGGGGACTTCCATTGGAGAGGCCTCTATAATACCCCTAACCCATTTAATTAGAAAAGGGCATGCGATTAAATATTTAATCATCATAAATGGTTAAATTAAGTAAAAGATCTAATTAAATAAATTAGGGTTCCTTTTGAGGAAAAAAGTACAGTCAATGAGATTTTCGGGATAAAATTGTGTGTAGGAAAAATTACTCAGAATGGAAAAGTAAAGTTAGAAATATGACTAAAAAAATATTCTAGTTCATTGGGTAAAGTTTGGTATTAAATGGAGGTGTGTAGATAAATAAGCAGTTACCCAGTTAAAAGTAACTTAAAATAAACGACTAGAAACGTGACCCTTTCTATTTTCTTCTTCCTCCTGCGCATTTGTCTCTGTCTTCTTTCCTCCATAGAAACCAAGCTTAGGTTTCCTTTCCTTTTCTTTGATATATCACTCAATCATCCAAATGCAAAAGTCCATTACACGAAATTGATAGTAAATCATTCAAGGAATCCATTCCACCCATTTGTGGTGGATGAAAATGCTTGTGCGGGGAGCTCTCCTCCTGAAAATTTGGTCACTATTCATCCTAGTGAGAGAAGTTGATTTTTGAGTGGAGCCAAGCTTGGGTTTTGTTCCTGGGACCTTGGATAAGCGATTTGAGGTAAGAAATCCTCAGTCTAATGGTTTGATTTTCATGGTTTAAGTTTTGAATATTATGAGCATATTTTGTGGAGAACTTATGAAATGGAAGCTTGAAATTTATGAAGTATTAGTGTGTTATATGATGATATAGTGTCAAACAAGCATGATGATGAGTTGGAAAAATTGAAAAAAATTCCCCTAGGCCACTACTTAGATTTCGGCCATGATGGGTTTTTGGGGGTTTAGAGTGCAAAAATATAACTGCATAATTTATGAATGGAGGTTTAATAAAAAAATTGAATTAAATAATTGTGCAGGTTTGTATGTATGTGTATGTTGAGATTTAGGTATTAAAGTGAGAATACCAAGTGGAAAATCCATTGGAAACACTCCTTGTGAATTTCGACCAATAGGGTCTAACTAGGGATGATTATGTTACAAATTATTTTGATGATGTGGTTAGGTCCTAATGCATGGTTTTAATATGATTTTGAAGTTAAATAATTTAAGACATAATGAGAAGCACCTTAACTCCTTTGTATGTGTTGCAACAGCCTTGTGAACAAAAATAGGCAAAGTTAGGCTTAAAATTGTTATGAAAATATATAAACAATTAGGGACTAAGTGTGGATTCTAGGAACTATTGGTTGTGTCAATTATTTGATGCAAATCCCTAGCTTTTCCTTGTTGTGGTTTCGGCCATGTAGGCTTTGAGGGGCTAAGAAATGTTAAAAACTATACAATGATATTTTAGAAGCTTGGTTGGGTAATTTTAGGACTCTATGTGGGTATGAAACCATGAGGGTGCTTGTGGTTCATGTAATCATCCTTAAAACGGTCTAATAAAAGAATTTATGAAAGTATGGTCTTGACTTGTGTATTGCATATAATTGGCAAAAATGTTAAGAAATGAAAGTATGCAATAAAATATATGCCTTGTGTAAATTACATGGCATTATATCATTTTATTGATTTTTGTTTTGAATTCCCCCTCTAGATGTGCCTAGGGACTGAGTGTCTTTGGATTTCCTTTGGAGCTAAATAGGTAACTTGTGTTACAAGTGAGCAAATCGGTAAAGCTTCAACAGTAAGCTCTATGTTTAAGGAGTCTTTTCCTGCTTGAGTGCTCCACCATGCTTAGTGAACTATGGTTGGATTGTATGATTGTATTTTGATGCTTTGTATAGATGCATTCATATAGAGCTATTTGATAACATGATATGATTTGTTCTAATATGATTTATGTATTGATCTTGGGCCATTGAATTGTTTGTGCACTGATGTTTGCTTGGGGTCCTCCCTCGGGACTGATTGTGTACACCTCTGTTATGTTCTGGTTCCGCTTGGGGTCCTCCCTTGGGAACACATACATTGATTTTCGCTTGGGGTCCTCCCTTGGGAATGACTGCGTACGCCTCTGATAAGATATGTATATATGCTTTGTTCAGTTACCATATCCGTTATATGATGCTTTGTATACTCTGTATCTGACTTTCATGCAGGAGTGGGCCCAGGGGTATGCAGAATTCTCTATAAACCTGGAGCTTACTGAGATTTGTTATCTCACTCCTTCTCGGGGACATCATTTCAGGTGCACAGGTTGCTGCTGAGCCTTCACGGGGCAGGGATACGACCCGTGGTTAGAGTGTATCGCGGACCGAATTTTGAGTAGCTGTAGGCTACTGCTATTTTGGAGTATATTTGCGTGTTTTGCATTCCATTATTTTATGGATCATGATGTCTGATCCTTTATTTTGTATATGGCCTGTATATGTTTTGTACATATTTTTCGTTTTGATGCATGTACAATTTTGTATTCAGGTATGTTATATTATGAGGTAGTATTCAGTTATATGATTTCCTGTTGGATATGCATGCTGTTAGTCATAGTGGCACAGAGCCAAGTTATGCATGCGCCCATGGATGGGTATATGGTCCTATATGGATATCTTGTAGTGCTGAAATCATATATTGTATAAACTGTTTATCAGGATACCTTGAGAGTGGAATTTACAAATCCCCAGTTGTCCGATTTACAGAGGTTACTCTGTCTGATTTTCGTCTACGTCAAATAAGAGTTAAACTAGGAGAAATATGCAATATGATATATCATGTGAAAAAAGATTAAAGAAAAAGAAAAAGTTAGCTCGTATTTTCGTAAGTTAAATCTTCCGCTATTTCTGTTCAGTATCATATGTATGTTAATTGAACCGGCTCGAGACAGGGATGTTACAGCCTCCGTAGTAAGTTCCAGTTGGCCGGATGCCATAGAGTCGTTATCCGTTGAGGAGCACTCTAGGAATGTCTCGGGAGTTATTGAATGGGTGCCTTGATATGTATCCCAGGGTTATATTCTTGGATGTGTACCTGATTGAGATTTCTGTATGTCGTATTGTTATACATGTCCCATTATATCTGTATTATTACTGTTGCTCATCTGAGTGAGCCATTGGACGGAGTGATCCTCCATGACCTTTGGTTTACTGAGATATATTCGTATATCTTACCCTGCGTTATGGGGACTTATTTCAGGTTCATCTAGCGGTGCTGCAGGAGTGTTGGGCAAGAGGCCTACCAAGTGATATGGAGTGGAGTATTTTGGAGTGCACATGCATTTTGCACCTTATGCATTTTGAGATTTCATTTGGTATACTAGACTAGTGCATGAACATGTAGCATAGGATGATTGATATGTACCATGTCTAGGGTTTGTTCATGTATCATTTTGAGGCTAAGTCTAGTGAGTATGTATTTATTGTTATTTTGGTATCATGGTGTAATAGTTATATTTACTAGTGAATTTAAATATAAATTGATATATTGAGGACCTTGTGTAATCAACTATGGATGTATGTGATGAAAGGGCAATAGGCCTACTATAGATAATGATGTTTTTCTTTATGATAAATGCATGTAAATGGGATTATATGATGAAATGATTAATAACTTGTATATCAATTAAGTGGTTGATGATAACTTGAGGAACAAGCAAAGATTTAAATAGATGTCTACTGAGGGTTGTAAGAGAACCAAGGTATATTGAACCCTGTGTGCCACCCTTCATCAATTAGGTACCATTTGGAGATTGAAACACACTTGAAGAAAGTGGTAAACACACTTGAAGAAAGTGGGATTAGTTAATAAAATAAAGAGATGCCGTCAAAATTTCCAAGAAAATAATTAGTTTTGTGTCTAACTTTGGGAAACCATATCTCCATCCACAGATGTCCAATTGAGGCGTACTATAGCTCATTTTAAAGCCTAGGATGTATGTAACGCCCGGCCGCTTCAAGAATCAATGACTCTCCCCACATACTAATACGAGACTTTTCAGTGTGCTTTTTCCTCACTCGCACACTTCCTGGAAAATCTTCCCAGGAGGTCACCCATCCCAGAATTGCTCCAAGTCAAGTACGCTTAACTATGGAGTTCTTCCGTTCTGGACTACCGAAAAGTGGATGCATCTTGTTAGTATAAGTAGTACCAATTAATTCTTATAAGCTATCCCAAACTGTGCAGTCTCATACCTGCACAGTCTTTGGAATCCCTCTCTTTCGGGTGTCGATTCGATTCATTCATGTAACCCCGCTGGAAGCCTGTTAGGAGCCGCTCCTTGTCTATGCCATTTTGCACTGACGATCACTCCCCGCCCTCGTCAACGCCTGGGATGTTACATGCCCACTAGCTTCCGCCTGGTTCATCCTCGAACCACACCGTACTAGAAGAGAGGCCTTGCTCTGATACCACTTGTAACGCCTGGCCGCTTCAAGAATCAATGACTATCCCCACATACTAATTCGAGACTTTTCAGTGGGCTTTTTCCTCACTCGCACACTTCATGGAAAAACTTCCCAGGAGGTCACACATCTCAGAATTGCTCCAAGTCAAGTACGATTAACTATGGAGTTCTTCCGTTCCAGGCTACCGAAAAGTGGATGCATCTTGTTAGTATAGGTAGTACCAATTAATTCTTATAAGCTATCCCAAACTGTGCAGTCTCATACCTGCACAGTCTTTGGAATTCCTCTCTTTCGGGTGTCGATTCGATACATTCATGTAACCCCCACTGGAAGCCTGTCAGGAGCCGCTCCTTGTCCATGCCCTTTCGCACCGGCGATCACTCTCCGCCCTCGTCAGCGCTCGCGATGTTACAATGTAAACTATGTTGTCCTAAAATTTAGTGGCATTTCAAGTTGGGTAGTGCCCTGTGTGTCAAAATGAGTGGAGACTGCCCAAAATGGGTATTTTGGGACTTGCTCTCGGGTCTGATGTTTAAAAACTGATATCTTCCTCATTTCTTACTCAAATTAAGCTTATGACATATCAAATTGAAGGTCAAGGTATCTACTATTCTATATAAAATTTGAGAGACATTGGACTTGTAGATCATTGGGAATCACAGACACGGTGAGGATGTTGTGTGCTCTGTTTGGAGTCTGTTGGCAGTTTTGCTTGTCTGACTTCAAACGGCTATATCCGGAGCTTGAGAACTCCAATTGAGGCATGTGATACCTTGTTGGAAACGTTGAAGAGTCTAGTTTAACATAGTAAAAGATGGAAATTTATTGATTAGTGGATCATGCACAGTTTTGAAAAAATCAAAGCATGCTCTATTTTGTAGAATTGGAAACATGGGTTTTTCTGCTTTGTAGGTTTATGTAAACAAATTAACAACTTTAGATAGGTGTTGTATGATATTAGGCATTTGAAATGTTACTTTTTCATTTAGTTTTCAGTTACGATCACATTTTTGTATAATTGCATAATTTGATTATTTTAAATCGCAAACATTATAACAGAAAAAAAACTTCTTGTATTTTTAAATGAACTGTTGTGATTGTAACCGCGCTTAATATCATAATTAATGATAATATAACCGGATGCATACGGGGTGTTACAACTTGTGCCAGGAGGTTAGTTTAGTAAAATGATCCATATTCCCAACAATATTTGATAATCAACCAAACATAGAATCAGTAATTTGATCCAATATTTCTGGTAATATTTTGGCTTACCAAATAGTTTTGAGTAACATTCCTAAAAAATTCACTTTCTCATCATATTTCTGGAAATCATGATTCGCAAAAACAAAAAAGTTTCTCCTCTACCAAACATCCCCTTAAATAATGAACGAGTATTAAGTAGCTTGCATTCGAATTTCCCCCAAGTTGGAATCGACTCGCTACTGAAAGGAATTCAACTCCTCTAATAATTCTTGCACTCTCATGGTGAGTCTAAGAATGAAAGCACCAATGTTAAGGGTGCAATCCTGGAAGGAAGGGAAAAATAAGAAAGTGACTGAAAAACAACTTTGTTATTACTAATGATCAAAACATGTTACATCCCTTTCTTCTTTATACAACAGTCCTTCTATTACAAACCTAGTAAGCAACCACCGTAACTAGTCACATGCAAAGTAACTATTAACTAACATGATTGTTCACGTGCTCCCACATGCATGTAGATACAATGTATATTTTGATGATAACAAAGTGGCAACAATAAAAAGG
This sequence comes from Gastrolobium bilobum, assembly GCF_033153095.1. Lineage (NCBI taxonomy): Eukaryota > Viridiplantae > Streptophyta > Magnoliopsida > Fabales > Fabaceae > Gastrolobium > Gastrolobium bilobum. The sequence continues at coordinate 46,851 of NW_026899045.1, forward strand.
CAAGATCATTTGATCAAGAGCAAAAAACATCAATCGTATGTGAAAATTGAAGATGTATGATGTAGCCACACAAGAAGAGTGATGTCATGTCAAAGTGACAAGATCATTGGATCAAGAGTAACAAGCAATAATTAGAAGAGCAAAAACAAGATCAAAGACAACTAACCATGGACAACATATAAGAGAAGCTCAATATCATAACTATGGTGAAAAATGATCAAAACCAACAAAAGGTCAAGGATTGTCATATTCAACAAGTCAAAGCATCAAGTTCAAGAAAAGATTCAAGACACAAGACATGAAGCTAAGTCTAAAATCATATTTAGAATATATCTTTAGGACTTAGAATATATGTGAGGGTATATGATAGATTGTATTGCATGAGCTCAAAGTTTTTCTCAAAGTAAATGTGTTTTTCAAATTGCATAATCATAACCTTTATATACTTGAAAGAAATTTGAAAAATTCATGAAAAAGATCCTTGACATATTTTATAACTTCAAAGCATAATTATCAAGTCAAGATCTTTCACAAAAAGTAGTTGGAAGCAAGTTAGAACACATTTGAACTTAAAATTTGTTGCTTAATTTCGCTGCTGCCTTCCATACAATTTTTCGTATCTAATATGATGGATTTGGATCTTGTGTTCTTCATAAAAGTTGTAGATCTCTCTTTTGTCTTTTCAACGACACCAAGATCAAATCAATCCGACAAGTATAACTCAAATTATAGCCAAAATACAAAACAGTGTTCTTGTAGTCAAGTTGGGAATTGATTACCACTGCGAAAGATCCCAACGGCTATAAAACGGCTAGTTTTTCAAAAGTGATCCCAACGGCTATAAACAGCTATAAAATGGCTAGTTTTTCAAATGAGATCCCAACGGCTAGTTTCCCAACGGCTATAAACGGCTAGTTTTCCAACAGCTATAAACGACTAGTTTTCAATGAAAACACTATATATGCATTCCCAATGACTCAAAAACATTGGGCATCAGTTCTACAGATATTAAGCATGCTTTGAGAGCTTCTACACTATCATTTGCATATTCTTTCATATATTTAAAAGATCAAACATATTTGAGCTCATATCTTGAAAATTCATATACCCATAGTGCTTCAAGTTGTATATCCACACTTTGAGAGTGTATATTCATTTCTAAATATTTCTCTCCTTGTATTCTTGAGTTTAAAGGATTGTGAGACCCATTGTTTGAGAGGTGGCCAAATAACTAAGTAAATTTGGAGTGAATTGTAAGGTTACCAAGTATCGGTAAACTTGGAGATTGAAAGGTATCCAAGAACCCTAAGTCTTGGAAGATTGTAAAGGTTTGTCAAGCACCAGTGAAGCTTGAACATTAGTGAAAGAGTTGATCGAGCGGCTTCAGTCTGGACGTAGGTCACAAGTGGTGGTGACCGAACCAGGATATATTGTGTTTGCAATTCTCTAAACTCTAAACTCTTTATTTCTAGCACTTTAATTGCTTCCTTGGTATCTTGTATGTCTAGTATAACTTCTATAATTGTGATATATTATATATTATAGATTGCGTGAATGTATTGATTAGCTTTCTACATATCAAAGTTTACTTGAAATGATTATTTAGAAACTAGAAGGGGGCTTTTGCGAAAATCTTATAATACTCAATTCACCCTCCTCTTGAGTATGGAAGCCACATTCCTAACAATGCAAACCACTAACTCCTTATCCTGCGGATAAAACCTCTAATTTGGCCTTCTTCGTACACATTCAACATTATGAAAATAACGAAACCAAACATAAGCACACAAACGAACTTAAACAGTTTTAGTGCAATTTGACAACCATAGAAGATTATGAGAATAGGGAAACAAAACATAGCCAAACAAACTGACTTAAACAGTCCCATTGCAAGGCGCCAACCAATGAGCTCCGCCTTCAACTTCCCATAAGGTGTCTTCCTGAAATAAGATTGAAATCTTCCCAATCCTGACATTCCCAATTCAAAATTTCCCAATTCAGACAATACCCATATAATAATTTGCGATCTTAAATTTCCTTGTGCAATATTTTCACGCACCATTATGAATCTTGCTTCCATCAGATATTCGTCGAAAATTGGTTTAACAGTTGGAACAATAGATGCCTTCAACTTCCCATTTTGTTCAAGCTCATAGTATCTTCCTCTATTCTGCTGAACAATTCTTCCAAAACAGGTGATAAACCCTTGGTTTATAAGGTTTTAAAGCATGAATTAGTTTAATTTGTGTGATTAAATGGATAGAAAAGAGGGTTAATGTCCTAGAAAGTCTTAAATACAAGTTCTGGAAGCTTTATTGAAAATTTGCATTGTTCTTGTAGGGAAATGAAGCTCAATGAAGCAAAAGAGAGAAGGAAGAAAATTCTGAAGAATGAGAAAATTCTAAGTGTTGGGCGCTAAAACGCCCAAAGTCAAGAGTTTTAGCACCCTGCTGTTCAAAATGATGCTGGTGCTGAGCGCTAAAACGCCCAAATCGAACATTTTAGCGCCCTGCTGTGCGAAAATGTTCTGGTGCTGAGCGCTAAAAGGCTCAAATTGAATGTTTTAGCGCCCAAGACAGTTAAAAGTGGTTGCTCATCCGTCCAAGTTGAGCGCTAAAATGTCCAAGAATGAGCGTTTTAGCGCCCATGTCAGTTTCTGGTTATTATTCAGTTGTATTTTGTAACTCTAGATAAGGCAAGGGCCTTCACATTTGGACATATTATCTCTCTCAGATTCTAATCTGACCTTTCCCATCACACTAGGAGAGGGGAGATCAGATCAGATCTTTCATAGATTTGATCTGACTCCTCATTCTCTCTGAATTTCCAAATTCCTTAGGATTAGTTTATGTAATAGTTAGTACTTTCCTATGTAATTTCACTTGAAGATTGAAGACTCAACTATCATGACAATGGAGTTTGATCTTTCTTCTTCCTTTGTTTATATTTCAATTATGTCTGAGTAGAGTTCTTTGTAGTAGGTAATTCATAATGGAAATTGGTTCATCCATAAATTCATGCTTGAGGGAAATTGATGATTGTCTACTTGTTTAAAGTATTATTCACATTTTATTTGTTTATCAAGTTTTAATTCAATTCAGTTTAATTTCTCGTGACAAGAAATCTATGCAAATTAATAATCTTTTGGTTAATTCAACTTAAGTATATATGGTTAGTCAGTGCTTGAACACAAATCCTCGTGGGAACGATCTTTACTCATCATTTTATTACTTGTTTGACTAGTGCACTTACTAAATCTGACAACAACAGGACCGTAGTACTCTTCCTCCAAGGATTACCCATGGCTAGAGCTTGAAGATTCATCAGTAGATGTAGGCTGACATCTCAATAGAACAATATTATTGCAAAAGGATTTGGGGTTGGCTTTAGAGTATGATATATTTCTCAACGCAGCTTCCACAAGAAGTTCAACTTTCTTTCTGTATATTGCTTTGAACGTTGGATCTCCGTGTTTTATCTGCAATTTCCCCCAATAGCGATGACTTGGAGCTTCATCAGAATGATGATGACGCGCCTCTAGGATAATATCCATTTTAATGTCCCGCCTGTCATGGCCTTTTCCCTTTGCAAAGTTCATCACTTCTTCAATAATTCGGTATGCACTTTGCATGTCCTCAGACAACTCATCAGTTATATGTTTTTCCACAAGCTCCTTCAACAACTCTACGGCCTGTACCACATCCCAGTCAGATTGTTCGTGTTCTTGCATTAAACTTACACCATAGGCAGAGGCAGAGGCTGAAGTTGAGGCTTCCCTTTTAATATCAGCCCTAGTGTTCCAAAATGACCTTGTAACAGAGGGAGTTTCTTCTAAATCTAGAAGAGGCAAATACTAGCCAAATATTTCTCTTGGTTTACGATTTTCTGACGCGTATCTTATTCTCTGCTTAGACATCTGAGGAGTTCTTTTTAAAACCATACTTGTTGGTGGTTGTAAAGAACCTTGGGATACACCACCCCAAAAGCTAGCTCAAAGGGTGGGAGTTCCCAAAGCCTTATAAACTCCACATTAGTTGCTCATACAACCAATGTGGGACTATATATCTCAACACGCCCCCTCACACGACAGTCCATTGGACTTGAAGAGTGGATGATGCAACAGGCCCAGCCTACCTGTGCTAAGAAATTCCACAAGAGAAAGTGGGGGGGCAGCGAGGCTCTGATACAATGTTGAATATCAAGAAAAAAGAGATTTATAAGTAATCCGTGTGTCTCAAGTACACAGCGGAGAGTCTATTATATAACTTAAAAGAAAGAAAATACAAAGAGATATACATGATGTGGGACTTCTATACTACTATTCTAAACTATCATTTACAACACTCCCCCTCAAGCTGGAGCATATAGATCATATGCACGAAGCTTGTTACATAAGTGATCTATCCTATGCCCTCTCAAAGACTTAGTGAAAACATCAGCTAATTGATCAGTTGAGTTAACAAAACTAGAGACTATATCTCCAGAGAGGACATTTTCCCTAACAAAATGACTGTCTATCTCAATGTGCTTGGTCCTTTCATGAAACACTGGATTGGAAGCAATATGTAAAGTATCTTGATTATCGCAAATGAGAGATGTTGTGCCAATGTCTCCAAATTTGAGTTCCTTCAATAGTTGTTTTAACCAGATAAGTTCACAGGTGGTTGGGGCCATGCCGCGATATTCTGCTTCAACACTTGATCTGGCAACTACACTTTGTTTCTTGCTTTTCCAAGAAACCAAGTTACCTCCAAGGAATACACAATACCCAGATGTGGATCTTCTATCACTGGGAGAACCTGCCCAATCAGCATCTGAGTATCCCTCAACTCTGGTATGACCTCTGTTTTTATAGAGAAGACCTTTACCTGGAGTATTCTTGATGTACTTGAGGATGCAGATCACTGCATTCCAATGATCTTCACAAGGAGAATTCAAGAACTGACTTACTACACTGACTATAAATGAGATGTCTGGTCGAGTAACTATAAGATAGTTCAGCTTCCCAACCAATCTTCTATACCTTTCTGGATCAGAAAACAGCTCCCCCTGATTTGGCATAAGCTTGACATTTGGATCCATGGGGGTATCGACGGGCTTAGCATTCAACAAAGTTGTCTCCTCTAGAATGTCCATAGCATATTTCCTCTGGGATATCACAATACCATCCTTGGATTGAGCCACTCAATTCCCAAGAAATATCGTAGTCTTCCGAGATCCTTTGTTTGAAAATGATGACTGAGATGTTGTTTTAACTGAGTAATGCCTTGATGGTCATCACCTGTAATGACAATGTCATCAAGATATACCACCAAATAAATGGATCCAGAGTCTGAGTGGCGATAAAAGACTGAGTGATCAGCCACACTCCGAGTCATACCAAACTGCTGGACAATGGTGCTAAACCTCTCAAACCAAGCTCGTGGAGACTGTTTGAGACCATACAAAGATTTGCGGAGTCGACAAACTAGACTAGACTCCCCTTGAGCAACAAATCCAGGAGGTTGCTCCATATAAACCTCTTCAGCAAGATCACCATTAAGGAAAGCATTTTTGACATCCAATTGATAAAGGGGCTGGTGACGGATAGCAACCATAGTACTAAAGAGGCGAACAGACGCCTTTTTTGCAAAAGGAGAAAATGTATCCCCATAATCTTCACCAAACACCTAAGTGTATCCCTTAGCCACCAAACGTGCTTTGAGACGATCCACGTGTCCATCAGGACCAACCTTGACAGTAAATATCCATCTACATCCAACAACAGATTTTTCAGATGGAAGAGGAACCAAATCACAAGTACCACTGCCATGAAGTGCACACATCTCGTCAATCATAGCCTATCGCCATCCGGGATGGGATAATGCCTCACCTGTAGTCTTAGGAACGGATACAGAAGACAAAGAAGAAAGACAAGCAAAATGTGATGGAGAAAGGCGATGATAACTCATATTTACTGAATACCTGGGTGGAGGACAAATATTACGAGTACCTTTTCGGAGAGCAATGGGTAGGTCAATGTCGGAGGGCGGGATCGAAGCCGCAGGAGTTGATGACGGCAGATCTGAGTCCATAGGAACCTCATCAATGTCGTGGGGTATGGGTGGATGTGAGCGACAGTGATAAACTTGGAGAGGAGGATCTGGTGCTGGGACATATGGAGAAGTGACAGTAGGCGGTGGTGGTGTGGAATCTGGTGCCGGAACATATTGAATTGGAACATAGGGTAAAGGTAACTGAGTATCAACAGAGTCATCAGGAACAGAGGTGGAGCCAAAAAATGGCACAGACTCAAAGAGAGTAACATCCGCCGAGACAAAAGAGCGACGGAGACTTGGAGAGTAACACCGATAACCTTTTTGTGTCCGAGTGTAACCGAGGAACACACATTTGTGGGATTTGGCAGACAACTTGTCACGATTGGGACCAAGTTCATGGACAAAACAAGTAGAACCAAAAATACGAAGGGGTAAGGAATGTAAAGGCTGGTGAGGAAACAAGATAGAGTACGGTACCTGGTTACCAAGGACAGAGGAATGCATGCGATTAATAAGATAGCATGCGGTGAGAACAACATCACCCCAAAAACTGGTAGGAACATTCCCATGAATTAAGAGTGTCCGAGTTGTTTCAATAAGATGACGATTTTTTCTTTCAGCAACCCCGTTTTGTTGGGGGGGTGAGCACATGATGTGTGGTGAAGAATGACGTGAGAAGCCATGAATGATTGAAATGGTTGAGACAGATACTCACGAGCATTATCACTACGAAAAGTGGGTATAGGAATACCAAATTGAGTAAGAATTTCATGATAAAACTTCTGAAATATGAAGAACAATCGTCAATAAAGGTAACAAAATATCTATAACCCGAGTTGATTCAGTACGATTGGGTCCCCAAACATCAGAGTGAACCAAACTAAAAGGAGAAGAGGCATCACGATTGACTCTATCAGGAAAAGAACTACGAGTATGTTTCCCAAATTGACATGATTCACATTGCAAAGTGGACAACTTGGACAAACGTGGCACCATCTTCTGGAGCTTTGTAAGAGTAGGATGACCTAACTGAGCATGAATAGTGAGTGGAGAATCTAATACAGAATGAGTATGAGAGGAGTTGGAGAGCAAGTAAAGGCCATTAGACTCAAATCCGCCGCCAATTGTCCTCCCTGAATTTCGATCCTGTAAAACAACAGAATTTTGGGTAAAAGAAATGAGACAATCAAGAGAACGTATTAAACGGCTAATGGAAAGGAGATTAAAGGGTGAACCAAGGACACAGAGCACATTATCAATAGTAATGGACGGAAAGAGATGTACTGTTCCAATCCCATGAGACTGAACCTGGGAACCATTAGCCATAGTGACAGCAGGCAAATAACCAGAGGTAGAAAGAGAGGAAAACAAAGATTTATTACCAGAAATATGATCAGAGGCACCAGAATCAAGAACCCAATGACCAAATGATGAACTTTTAGTGAAACCAGCAACGTTATTACCTGTATGCACAACAGTAGAAGTGGAACCAGGGATCGTGAGCTGAGAAATATCTTGAGGAAGGATAAATGAGCTAGAATCAGCCATGGATCAAGAACAATTCTCTAAAACAAAGATGTTGTTAATAGTAATAGAAAGAGGAGAAATGCTTCGGAAGGGCCACAATGAATTCAAAACCACAAGAGGGCGATCCTGATGGTGGAAGTTGCGCGTATGTTTCACGTGCGTGAGGGTGCGTCAATGGGAATTTAGGAGCGGGCCTTGGAAGGAAAGAACTGCCTCCTTGTGACGATCACAATTGTGGGTGGCTCGCCAGAAAAAGTGACGGAAAAGTGATCGGTGGTGGCGGTCAACGGCGGTCAAACGGTGCTGTCAACCTCTGATGACGGTGGGTCTTGCGGTGTGGGGTAGACCAGCTTCTTCTGAGTCTGTTGATGTACTTTTTTTATCAGAACGGTCACCGAAAATTTTTTCCGGTGGAGGAAGGTGGTGGCAGACGGTGGCCGGAAACTGACGACGATGACAATTTCCGGGGAGACTTTTACTTAGTAGACAGTGGGTCTACCAGAAAGATACGGATCTTGTTAGGCTCTGATACCATGTAAAGAACCTTGGGATACACCACCTCAAAAGCTAGCTCAAAGGGTGGGAGTGCCCAAAGCCTTATAAACTCCACATTAGTTGCTCATACAACCAATGTGGGACTATATATCTCAACAGTGGTATTGGCATGTAGTTGTCTCCTGAGGAGTTTGGATTGGGAAGGCTGAATCAGATATCCTCTGTATTTGTTTTCTCTTTGCACACATAAACTCCCCATCGACTCAGATTCAATGATGATTCAATTTGAACCTGAACGACCTTCCAATCATCTCCAAGACATGCATCAAGACCTTGCCACTCTTCATCACATAGAAACACCTGATCTTCCCCAACGCTGCAATAATGGTAATATTTATGACTTGTTTCTTGGCCGTCTATAAACAAGTGGAGATCAACAATGCCAGACAAATCTGAGATGATGTCTGTCTCTGTCTGTATCTCTCCATTCTCTCTGACTTCCCCGAACACGAATGCTAAAGCAATAGCAGGGAACTTCCTACGAGCCCAGAAAAGTGGAATCTCTTCATTGCTAACAAAGTCAAACAAATTTGGAATCTCCATTTTTGGCATCACAACTTGTATCCTTTCCTTCTCTTCAAAAACCTGAGACCGTACAAAGTTAAGCTCAATAATAAATAAATAAATAGACTCGACTGTCTTCTAAAATGAAATAGACTTTTTCAAAAGAAACAAAAACTAAAACAAGAACAAAAAAACCCATCCTCGTATACTTAGTTATAAAGATTTTTCAAAAAAAAAAAAAACCTACCTGTTTGATACGTTACTAATGTCAAAATAGTTTACTAGCCAAACGGCAAAAAATAAAAATATAATTCAGACTTTAGAGACTTGCAACTCAAAATGATTTCTCTAATACATTTTCCATAACTCTGAGTGTGAGTTCCGGCGACAGAACCTGTGATGCAGAGGCGGAGCCAGGGGGAGGCTAGGGTGGACGGCTGCCCCCAAAAGTTTTGAAGAATTGAGCTGGCCTTTTAAGGAGACCAAGGGCGTAGCCAAGGACTCATCACTCCTCCATTCTCAACTTCTTGCTGCAAAACGTCATTGTGTTTGGATTCTTAGACTCAAAGAGAAGCTATGTTTGTGAGTTAAAGTCAAAGAGAACTGAACTAGTACCAGAAAGTAGGGGATAGTGGAGAGAATTCTTATACCGGAAACTTCGTTTTTAGGTGAGAAGTAAAGGGAGAGTGGTGTGCATATATAAAGTGGAGAGACGACGTGGTAGGGACATTGTAATTTTATGAATTTGTGGCTACGTTTCATTATTCAAGTTGGGAGGATATTGGGTTGTGTCATCCACGTGTCCCTATGAAATGATCCAACGATGAGGGGCTCCCAATATTTGATGAAGATTCTCGATGAATTGAGATCGTTGTAGTTGTAATTCACCTCATAATAAACAATCAAGGAAATGAAAGGATAATAATAAATTAGGATACTGCTGATGAAAATTTAAAATAATAATAATTTGGATACATTGCAAAAAAATTCATATTGTCTTTTCTTTTTATAGGATATATTTCATATTATCTGAGTAAATGAATTTTAACATCAAAATTGATTAGATGATTTGTTAATATATAAACAATTAATAGTATAAATATTTTTAATATTAAAATCGAATTATAAAATAATGATTAAACCACAATTCCTTCCAAGAGTGTAGTGGAAAATTCATGTGAAAAAATTAAAACATAATAAGAAGAAGAGAGCGAGAATGGATTGGAGAGTGTATGGTTGAATCGGTAACAAAAAAAAAAATTCCCCCTAATTAATAAACTTGGCTCCGCCACTGCTGTGACGGCAAAAAATATCAAAACAAAACAAAAAACAAAAAGCATAAACCATACATGTTTTATCCATAAATCAAAATAGATTAAAGGTAGACAGCTAGGCTATAAACTCTTACTACGTACGTACATGCTTAAACTGTTATTTACCTCAGGAAAATAAATATTGTGTATATTGATAGAAGAAGGTATTAAATTAGGTATGGCTCAAATGAGTGGAGAATGACATATGCTAGTAAGTTAAAACTTACATGACATTATTCTAAGAATAAATTAACGTCATTATGTAAATAGTGGAGAATGTGGTGAAACCTTAAACCATAGCAAGCTTGATGCCTTTGTTTGAATTAATGAAAGAATTAATGTACAATGATCCATTGGTTATGAATAAGAAGTGGGTTAATAAAGAAAAGAGAAAAAGGAAGATGAAGAGGTGTGTGGGTTTAACAAGTCCCACATTGGACAATTAGTAGGAAGTGGGAGAGTATATAAGCTCCCACCTCACTCTCCTAGTTTGACCCTTGAGTCACTACATATTTTATGTAGGGGGAGGAGCTAGGTAGGCTTTAGTCCACCACGCGCCGCCGTCCGTCCGGCTCGGCTCGGTTCGGTTGTGTGTAATAAAAATAATTTTTTATTAAATAATTTTTTAATATTTTGTCCAAAAAAATATCCGTTGCTTCCCTCCAACCCAAACGTTTCTACCCGCCGGTTGTACCTGTTCGTCGGAACGGTCACCGGTCGCACCCGTTCTCCGCCGTCAGACACAGCGGTTCTCCGCCGACGACTGTTCATCGTGATTTTTCTGCACTGACACCTTCAGAAATTAATCCGATTTTTCTGCACTGAAACTCTGCCGGAATTTTTCTCCTTCCGGTTTTGCATACAGTCTTTCATCCTCCAGTGTACTTTCCTCTGGCAATTGTTGTGTTCGTTTGGGTTGTTGATTGGTAGTGTCACCATTCTTCAGACGAAATCTGTTCTATCCTGGGAGACAAGTGTCCATCAACCTTTGGCATCTGTGAGGGGGCAAATTGTCTTAAGGAGACATGTTCTGTGGGCTCAGATTTTAATTCCTCTTCTGACATATCATTCTGTCTGTAACATCATTCTAATTCTGTGTACTTCATACGTATCAAGTAAGTCTGTATTTTATATTTATAATTGCACAATGATGATTCTGATTATCTACCTCCTCTGCTTAATACATGGGTTCAAATCTATTAGTGATATAACATCACCCACTGTCTTCAATAACAATCTTAAGACAATTTTGGTGTTTTGAACCTGTGATCAGTATATTCTGCTTTATTTTATATACTGTATCTATTTTTATTTACCGTGTGATTAATTTGTATTATTAATCTGTGTGATAAGTTAATCTGTGTGATTAATTTCGAATTCTGTTTGTGTAACAGAAATGGCTACTATAAGTACAAACAATGCCAATCTTACTACCTCTGTTCCAATACATTCTGATAAGCCTGAAAAACTGAATGGAACAAATTTCAAACGCTGGCAACAGAAGATGTTGTTCTATTTGACAACTCTGAGTCTGGACCGATTCCTCAAGGAAGATGCTCCTAAACTGAATGAGGGAGAAGAATCTGACAAGGAAAAGGTTGCTGCCATTGATGCTTTTAAGCATTCTGACTTCCTTTGCAGGAACTATATTCTCAATGCTCTGGACAACTCATTGTATAATGTGTATTGTACCCTGAAGACTAGTAAGGAACTTTGGGATAGTTTGGACAAGAAGTATAAAACTGAGGATGTTGCCTTGAAGAAATTCATAGTTGGCAGATTCTTGGACTTCAAGATGCAAGACTCCAAATCTGTTGTGAGTCAAGTTGAGGAACTTCAAGTGATTGTGCATGAAATTCATGCAGAGGGAATGTCTCTTAGTGAGTCTTTCCAAGTTGCTGCTTTCATAGAAAAGTTACCAAATTCTTGGAGAGACTTCAAGAATTATCTGAAGCATAAGCGCAAGGAACTGTCACTTGAAGATCTGGTTACAAGATTGAGAATAGAAGAAGACAATAAGATGTCTAACAAAAGAAATGGCAACAATCCTATGATCTCTAAGGCTAATGTAGTTGAAGAGGGATCAAAGTCAAAGAAGAGGAAATATTCTGAAGATGGAAATGCCAAGCAAGGAAAGGGCAAGAAGTTCAAAGGCAACTGTTACAATTGTGGGAATCCTGGCCACCGTGCAAAGGACTGTAAGAAGGAACAAAAGAAAGATTAGAGGAAGCTACAAAAGTTCAATAAGAAAAAGAATAGCACTCAAGCCAATATGGTTGATATTGCTGATCAGGTTGAAGAACTGAATCTGGCAGCAGTGGTGATGGAGTGCAATCTGATGGGAGACTCTAAGGAATGGTGGGTGGACACTGGTGCCACCAGACATGTCTGTTCAAACAAGTGGATGTTCTCCTCCTATACTCCCACTGATAATGATGAGAAACTTTATATGGGTAACTCATCTACTTCAAAAGTTGAAGGTGTGGGCAAAGTGGCTTTGAAGATGACATCTGGCAAGATAGTGACACTGAATGATGTGCTCCATGTGCCTGATATTCGCAAGAACTTAGTTTCTGGATCTCTGTTAAGCAAGAATGGCTTTAAACTTGTATTTGTTTCTGATAAGTTTGTACTTACTAAGAATGATGTGTATGTAGGAAAGGGATACCTTAGTGAGGACCTTTTCAAACTGAATGTGATGACTGTAAACAATTCCAATATTATTAATAATACTACTACTTCTATTTACTTGCTTGAGTCTTCTAACTTATTGCATAATAGATTAGGACATGTTAATTTAAGGTCAATTAAAAGTTTAATTCATTTAGACTTATTACCTAAATTTGAATGTTTAAATAATAAGTGCCAAGTATGTGTTGAATCAAAATTTTCGAAATTACCTTTTAAATCAATTGAAAGATCAACCGAACTGTTAGATTTAATACATACTGATATATGTGACATGAAATCTACACCATCTAGGGGTAATAAGAAATACTTTATTACATTTTTTGATGATTGCAGTAGATATTGTTATGTGTACCTACTTAATAGTAAAGATGAAGCTATTGTTGCTTTTAAGCAATATAAAAATGAAGTTGAGAATCAACTCAACAAGAAAATTAAAATGGTAAGGAGCGATCGTGGGGGAGAATATGATGGCCCCTTCGAGGAATTCTGTATAGAGTCTGGTATTATACACCAGACAATAGCTCCTTATTCACCGCAATCAAATGGAATTGCAGAAAGGAAAAATCGGACATTGAAAGAGATGATGAATGCTATGTTAATAACATCCAGTTTACCACAGAATTTGTGGGGGGAAGCCATGTTGACGGCTAATTACATTATTAATAGAATGCCTCACAAAAAGACTAATAACATACCATATGACATATGGAAAGGAAAGAAGCCATCCCTGAAATACTTTAGAGTGTGGGGGTGCTTGGCTAAGGTTGCAGTTCCTAAACCCAAAAGGTTGAAAATCGGACCTAAAACCGTGAATTGTGTATTCATCGGTTATGCACTTAATAGTAGTGCTTATCGGTTTCTTGTGTATAAATCTGACGTTTCAGATATACATGTTAATACGGTTATTGAATCAAGGGAAGTTACTTTCTTTGAAGATGTATTTTCGTATAAGAAAATACATGAATCAAGTGGTAGTAATGATGATCAGGTTGTGATACCTCGAGATGCTACAACTGATACTGATCCTGTAGAGGATGTAGAAGATGAACCTAGACGTAGCAAGAGGCAAAGGACCGCCACATCCTTTGGACCTGATTTTATGACATATTTATTAGAAAATGAGCCTCGGACGTATAAGGAAGCTATAACGTCCCCGGAAGGACCATTCTGGGAAGAGGCTATCAATAGTGAGATAGAGTCTATCTTGTCCAACCACACTTGGGAATTGGTAAATCTTCCTCCTGGCAATAAGCCTTTAGGAAGTAAGTGGGTATTCAAAAGAAAAATGAAAGAGAATGGCACTATTGATAAATATAAAGCAAGGCTTGTGGTAAAAGGCTACAGGCAACGTGAAGGTCTCGATTATTTCGATACTTATTCACCTGTTACAAGAATCACATCCATTAGGATGTTGATCGCGATAGCTGTATTGAATGGATTAGAAATACATCAAATGGATGTCAAAACCGCCTTCTTAAATGGCGACCTTGAAGAAGAGATATACTTAGAACAACCTGAAGGTTTTGTTGTTCCAGGACAAGAACGAAAAGTTTGTCGCTTAATAAAATCCCTTTACGGGTTAAAGCAAGCTCCAAAACAATGGCATGAAAAATTTGACAAAGTTATGTTGTCAAATGGTTTTCGAATTAATGAATGTGACAAATGTGTCTATGTTCGAAATACTGAAAAAGGGTTTGCCATTGTCTGTCTTTATGTAGACGACATGTTGATCATGGGTAGTAATAATCAAATGAATAAAGCCACTAAACAATTACTTAAAAGTAAGTTTGATATGAAAGATATGGGGATAGCAGACGTTATCCTAGGTATTAAAATCCATAGAACATCTACAGGGTTGGCTTTATCACAGGCTCACTATATAGCTAAGGTTCTTGAGAAATTCAAAAGTTTGAATATAACTCCTTTGAGGAACCCTGTCGATTTTAATCTTAGTCTATTAAAGAACACTGGTAAAGCTATATGCTCAAGTGTTGGGAAGCTTGATGTATGTTATGAACTGCACCAGACCTGATATTGCTTATGCAGTAAGTCTGTTAAGTCGCTTTACCAGTAATCCAAATGAAAATCATTGGAAAGCTATGGTAAGAGTTTTGGGATACCTGAAGTATACTCAAAATTTTGCTTTGCATTACGAGAAATACCCCGCAGTTATAGAAAGGTATTGTGATGCAAATTGGATCACCGGCTCTAACGACACTAGATCCACAAGTGGATATGTGTTCACCCTTGGTGGAGGTGCTGTGTCTTGGAAATCGTCCAAACAAACCTGCATTGCAAGGTCAACCATGGAAGCAGAATTTATTGCTTTAGACAAGGCCGATGAAGAAGTCGAATGGCTTCGTAATTTTATTGAGGATGTTCCCAATTGGCCAAGACCGGTCCCAGCCGTACGCATACATTGTGATAGCCAAGCAGCTATTGGAAGGGCCAAGAATGTCATGTACAACGGTAAGTCTAGACATATACGTCGAAGACATGATACCGTTAGACAACTACTCTCGAATGGAATCATTTCAATTGACTATGTTAAGTCTAAGGAGAACATAACGGATCCATTAACCAAAGGGATTCCTAGAGAGCTGGTTCAAAATTTGTCGAAAGGAATGGGTTTAAGGCTATCAGTTGTTGAGCATTGCGATAACTCTACCTAGAAGAGTGGAGATCCCATGAACTATGTGATGGGACGTAAATTCGTTCCCATCTAAGCCCATTTTGATAGCAAAATACCATACGTTTCCTCATCTGATAGTAACTTCAGCATGAGAATCACTTGTTTTACACATTTGTGACAAAAACACAGTGGGGGAACGAATGGTAACGTATTCCTTTAAAATATATTAAAAGGGGAACGGACTGAGACGCATTTAATGCACCTGCTCCATTCATTTAATGCTTCTGTACACTTTGCAGGTAACGTAGAGTTAAAGACTTCTAAAAAGTAAGGCGGTGCACCAATTGAGCAGCTGGAAACGTGAAGAGCAGAGAATCAAGAGTTCTCATTGGCTGAAAACAGAAGCAAAACATGGGAAGGTCTGCAAACAAACGGCTAATCATCACCAAACCCTGTTCCATTCAGTAATTCACGCAAGATTCACACTCTGCTGCCACCGTCCCGTCCCCTCATTCAAGCAACTAGCTCTAAGGGAATTACAGTCTTGCAACTCCTCTTCCAGCTATAAATAGGACCACCCTCACACAAAAACATCATCGAATCCTGGAGGGTTTGCAGTCCGAAAGGAAGAGATCACTTAGGAGTAGTTAGTAACTTAGTTTAATTTTCAGTTGTAACTGTAGTTAAGTGACAACCCCTTTTCTCTTCTCTGTAAACAACCATCAAGACTCCTCACGAGCAAATACCCATCTTTCTCCATTTTCTGTTTCTTTTTGTAAACTGTCTTTTAAATTAATATAAGTGTTTTTCTCTTCGTTCCAATCGTTATCTCTTGACTGAATCTCGGGTCTATATGATCTAAGTTGAGAATAATTATGTTTAAACTATCAGCCATGAGCTGAACTATCTGTGGAACGGGTAAACTGTGAAACTCTTAAAGAACTGTTTTCAAAACTCTTGACCGAAGCTTTTTGTATTTCTTTGGCTAAGTAAGCTATATTCATTGTGCGCCAATGGAAATTGGGTACATACTGAGAAAGGAACTTCCATAAGAAAGGGATTTCAGACAGCTTAGCCATTGGGGGAAGGTAGATGTCATGGCAAAAACGCTACTGGTCACCTTAGGAATAAGGGGTCAACTCGTCCATTTTAAGGTTCTGAAATAAGTACCTATTGGAGTCAAGGGAGCCATAGGAATATGGAAACCTGTGAGCCATCTAGACCATGAGCTGAGGAATCAGAGTTGGCAGGCAAAGAAACTGGGACAAAGCCAAAAGGTGCAAAGTCTTGAGTAGAGAAAACAACCCCTTTAAGAGTGAAACAGTGAATCTGTTCCTTCTGTTAAACTGTTTTAACCACCACCCTGTTGTCTCTTGATTATAGTTATTTCTGTTTTAGTAGTTTTATTTTATTTCATTTAGTACTTATAAAAACTCCAATGATTATTATCTCACCTTCTTCTAAATAGGAAGGATCACATACATAATGCAGCGAGCAACTGTTTGCCATCAGGTTGAACCTACTGTTCCTGAGGAACGTTGTCAAGACAATAGGGAACGTTTGACCCGACAGTTCATTTACTAACTTTTCTTCTCATTTTCACTCTTTATAAACAGTGATAAAACAATAATTAGCACTCTATCCTCGTGGGAACGATAATTTAGGCATTAATACTCCCTTTATTACTTGATGCGTGCACTTGCGCACTTGGGTTGGAACTAAGGGACGAATCTGTGTTCTGCAAGAACAGAGGAACGTCCCCTATCAGAACTTATATTTTTCCACCATCAGTAAACCACTAACTATTGTTCTTATCATTATTTTCTAACACATATACTGTATATCTGACTTTACTTTTATATTTTTTTTCTCTTTATCACTGAATCTGTTGTACATATATATATACCTTGTGTTATTGGTTTATGAGTGAAGAGTTTGAAACAGACTCTAACCACTCCATTGAAGTACCTGAGTTTCTCTTTGATCTTGAGCCAGAACGCACACTCCATAGGAGAAGAAGGAACCTCAGAGAAGGATTTCCTGAAAACATGGCTGATCACAATAATAACAATGAAGAGTTTCCCTCTGAACAGAACTTCAGAACTGTGGCTGCTTCTTTCAGGAACAGACCAGATAGGGGAGTAATCCTTCCCCCTGTAGCACCAAATTTTGAACTAAAACCTATCATGTTCCACATGATTAGGGAAACAGGGGTCTTCAATGGAATCCCTGCAGAAGATCCTTACACACACCTCACAACATTCCAAGATATTTGTGATAATTTTAATGCTGAGGGTGTAACAGTGGAGAGCATGAGAATGAGGTTGTTCCCTCACTCCTTGGGCTTAATAGTTAAAACATGGATGAAAACTCTCACCCCTGGATCAATCCACACATGGGAAGAACTCTCTAACAAGTTCATAGAAAGGTTTCTCCCAATGTCTCGACAAGCTGATGTTATAGCTGAAATCTCTAACTTCAGAATGTTTTATAGAGAAAATCTCTATGAAGCATGGGAGAGATACAAGGACATCATAAGAAAATGTCCAAACCATGGGGTAGAGAGTTGGGGAGTGTTACAATCTTTCTATAAAGGAGTTGACCATACTTCTTAATCTCACCTAGATTTTGCTGCAGGAGGATATTTCTTTACAGGAACACTTGAATCAAGATACGAAATCATAGAAGGGACTGTTGAAAGATGTCTCCAATGGCCAATAGACAGAGTGAGCCCAGTGAGGAAGCCAGGCATGCTAGAACTGGATAAACAAACAGCCATGGAAGCCCAGCTGGCATCACTCATGAATGAAGTGAAGAACCTGAGAGCTGACCAAGCAGCACCAAGGATGGAAGTCTTACAACTCACAGCAACTGAAACAGAACCATGCTCAGCCTGTGGTGACCTTCATGACTCAACAGACTGCCCATCCATTGCATTGGTGTGTTATGCAGAAAATTTTGGCAATAGGAACTTCACCAGAGACAATCAACAAGCAAGACGAAATACACATTCAAGCCTTGGAGGAACTATCATTAAGGATCAAAACCACAACACCCAATGGAGGCCACCCATTAACTAAAGACCATTCAACAACAATCAGCAGCAGTATCAGCAAGGTAGCAGCAGTGGAACGTCTGAACAAAGAAGAAACAACTACGTTCCATTCCACAGAGATGACCAACGCATCAACACCCTGGAAAATTATGTCAAGGAATATGTCACCAGGAATGATGCAGTGGTCAGGAACATTGAGTCCCATTTGGGGCAGATTGCTGCCAACCTTCAAACCAGAACACAAGGATCACTAGCAGGGAATACTGACGTTCCTTCAACAACCTCGCCAAAAGTAACACCTATCTCCCTTCAGAGAAAATCAAAGTTGTCACCTTAAGAAGTGGGAAAGTCACAGCACAACCCACAGTTCAACCAAAGGAAAAGGAACAAACTGAAGCACCTGAAGCAGCCCCAAAAGCACAGCAACAATTACCAGTCACAGATGAACAGAACCCAGAACCTGAAAAGGAAGCCAACAACCAACCAATCAGTCCAACTCAAAGCAGGAAAATATCAACTAAAATTCTGTTCCCTCAAAGAACAAAAAAGCAACAGGAGGATAAGCACTCTGGAAAGTTCCTGGACATTTTAAAACAACTTCACATCAACATTCCTCTGGTGGACGCACTAGAACAGATGCACAGGTACGTAAAATTCATGAAAGATGTCCTCTATAAAAAAGAGGAATAACAGAATATGAGACTGTAAAAATGACACAAGAGAGTTGCCAGTACTTAGGCAGACTCCCACCTAAGCTTCAAGACCCAGGAAGCTTCACCATTCCTTGCATTATAGGAAACACGTACCAAGGGAAAACCTTGTGTGATTTAGGGGCCAACATCAATCTCATGCCCCTATCTGTCTTCAAACAATTATCCACTGGACCAGCTAAACCCACCACAGTGACTTTGCAAATGGCAGACAGATCCATCGTCAAGCCAGAAGGGAAGATTGAAGATCTGCTAGTGAAAGTAGACAAATTTATCTTACCTGCTGACTTCATCATTCTGGATTATGAAGCTGACATTGACATTCCCATCATCCTGGGTAGACCGTTCCTAGCAACTGGAGGAGCAGTTATCAATGTACAAAAAAGGGAACTAACCATGAGAGTTCATGACGATGAGATCAAGTTCAATATTGTCAAAGCAATAAAGTTCCAGGATGAAGGAGAAGACTTGGAAGAATATTCTGCTCTCACTTTGTTAGACAATCAGCCTAGCAGAAAAATAGAGGAAGAAGAATACGAGGAAGAAGAAGAAGATCCACAACAGGAAGAGTAAAGTTGCTATCTGCAAGAAATAAGGCTTGAACCTTTGATAAGAACTGAAAAAGAGAAGCAGCTCAAAAGACCTTCTTCAGAAAAACCTCCTGAGTTAGAACTAAAACCCATTCCCCAACATTTGAAGTATGCATATCTGGGAAACAACAACACCCTTCCTGTGATCATTTCTTCATTTCTTACCAAGGAACAAGAAGAATTGTTGCTTGACAAGCTCAAAAAGTATCAAGGAGCCATCGGTTGGACCATAGCTGATCTCAAAGGTATCAGTCCCTCATTTTGTATGCATAAAATATTATTGACTGATCCTAACAGTTTTTCAGTGGAACCCCAAAGAAGATTGAACCCTATAATGGAAGAAGTGGTGAGAAAGGAAGTCATCAAATGGCTGGATGCAGGGATCATATACCCAATATCTGACAGCAGTTGGGTAAGTCCTGTCCAATGCGTCCCCAAAAAGGGAGGCATAACAGTGGAGAAGAATGAAAAGAATGAGCTGATACCTGTAAGAAAGGTTACAGGAAGGAGAATCTGCCAAGATTACAGGAAGCTCAACAATGCCACCAAGAAGGACCATTTCCCACTCCCTTTTACAGATCAGATGCTGGACCACCTAGCAGGAAAATAATACGTTTGCTTCCTTGATCGATATTCGGGGTATAATCAAATTGCCTTAGCACAAGAAGATCAGCATAAAACCACCTTCACCTGCCCATATGGAACGTTCGCTTTCAGAAGGATGCCCTTCGGGTTATGCAATGCACCAGCAACGTTCCAGAGGTGTATGTTCTCAATCTTTTCTGATCTAATAGGTGAAGGAGTAGAAGTCTTTATTGATGATTTTTCAGTACTGGGAATGTCATATGATCACTGCTTGGACAATTTAGAAGAAGTCTTTCAAAGGTGTCTGTCCTCTAATCTAGTGCTTAATTGGGAAAATGCCACTTTATGGTGAAAGAAGGAATAGTCCTGTGACACAAGGTTTCCAGAGAAGGACTGGAAGTGGATCAAGCCAAAGTAGAAGCTATAGCAAAAATGCCGCCACCAGTGAGTATAAAAACCTTGAGATCTTTTTTAGGGCATGCAGGCTTTTGCAGAAGGTTTTTTAAAGATTTTTCCAAAATAGCTAGACCTTTGTGCCACTTATTAGAAAAAGATATAAAATTTGAGTTTAACTCGGATTGTGTGAAACTTTTGAATCTTTGAAAAATAAGCTCATCACCACGCCTGTCATCCAACCTCCAGACTGGAACTTACCTTTTGAACTAATGTGCGATGCAAGTGATCATGCTATTGGGGTAGTTCTGGGCCAGAGGAAGGACAAACTTTTTCGTAGCATATATTACGCCAGTAAAACTCTAAATGAAGCTCAGGTGAACTACACAGTCACTGAAAAGGAGCTATTGGCTGTAGTATATGCTTGTGAAAAATTCAGGCCTTACATTTTAGGATCAAAAGTTACTGTCCATACTGACCATGCAGCTCTCAAGTACCTCTTCTCAAAAAAGGAAGCAAAACCAAGATTGATAAGATGGGTCCTACTGCTGCAAGAGTTCAATCTGGAGATCAAAGAAAGAAAAGGATGTGAAAATCAAATTGCAGATCATCTGTCCAGATTGGAACACATTGAAGTGGGGCTACCAATCAAGGAAACGTTCCCTGACGAACAATTGTTTGTCATTAATCACATAGAGACAAATGCTCCTTGGTTTGCTGATATAGCCAACTTCCTTGCAGCAGGACTGGAACCTTATGAGGCGAATAAAATGCAGAAGAAGAAATTTTTTCACGATTGCAGGAACTACCTCTGGGATGAACCACTACTGTTCAGAAGATGCGCAGACCAAATGATAAGAAGGTGCGTCCCAGAAGAAGAACAACCTCAAATCCTTCAACACTGCCATTCGTCCCCATATGGAGGACATCTAGGTGGAATCAGGACTGCCTCCAAGGTTCTTCAACCAGGTTTCTTCTGGCCTTCCCTTTTTAAAGATGCACTTCAATATGCAAAAAATTGTGATAAATGTCAAAGAGAAGGTAACTTGACTAAACAAAATGAAATGCCCCTCAATCTGATCCTATAAGTTCAATTATTTGATGTTTGGGGCATTGATTTCATGGGACTTTTTCCTCCCTCGTGTGGGAACAAATTCATATTAATGGCTGTAGATTATGTAAGCAAGTGGGTAGAAGCAGTTGCTTTACCCACTAATGATGCTAAGGTGGTTATAAATTTTTTAAAGAGGAACATATTAACCAGATATGGAACCCCACGTTGTCTCATCATCGACGGAGGGAAACATTTCATCAACCGCCAACTTGAGAGGTTGTTGGAGAAATATAGAGTCAAACACAAAGTTGCAACCCCATATCATCCACAAACCAGTGGTCTCATTGAAGTCTCTAACCGAGAGGTTAAGAGAATTTTAGAGAAGGTAGTTAATCCTTCTCGAAAAGACTGGTCTCTCAAGTTAGACGAGGCATTATGGGCTTACAGAACAGATTGATCCCTCGAACTGGAGCACAAGGATTACTGGGCAGTCCAAACCCTCAACATGGATGAAAAAACAGCTGGAGAGAAGAGATTACTGCAACTCGAAGAATTAGAGGAGTTCAGAGGGAACACATACGAAAATTATAAATTGTACAAGGAGAAGATGAAGAAGTGGCACGATAAAAGGATCAGGAACAAAGATCTCAAAATCGGCCAGAAGGTGCTACTCTTCAACTCCAGACTCAGACTGTTCCCAGGTAAACTCAAATCAAGATGGACCGAGCCATATCAAATTGTTAACGATGCAGGAAACAGAACTTTTGAAATCCAAGGTGCAGAACATGGTCGTTCCTTCAAGGTAAATGGGCACAGGTTGAAACTATATAATGATGAAACCTTTGATGAAAAAGAGGAAAGTATCCCTCTTTCTGAAACCCATTGAGAGGTAAGTACCAT